>NW_008661831.1:2190-16556 GCF_000695815.1 Acanthisitta chloris | reverse complement strand
CAGGATTAAGGTTTAATAAAACATAATTGCAAACTGCACAAAAGCTTAAGTTCATGCTTAATCTTATTTAGACAGTCAAGATTTGCAACCAGAGAGCCACTAACAAGATTTGCAATGAAGTCTGAAGTCCACAAGAATTTTGTTAGCAATACTAACTCATGCGCTCTATGGACACAGACACAAGGACTTTCTATTTAAGCAAAGTCTATCTGAAAACAGACATTTCACTGGCTGTAACAACAGATTTCTGCAAACAAGTCAAAGAACAAAAAAAGTAAAAGCTTATAGGCATATACAGGGGGGGTATATCTGTATATGCAATACACACATGCAGTTCCCCCACATATGTATGGAAAACAGCTCTTAAAATAATCCTTAGAAATATTTTCAGTTGGCTCACACTCAAGATAACTTTTCTTATCTTTAGCTCTCAATGGGTTTAAGAATCTTACTAGGAACACCAACAGGCTATTTTTTTGTCCAGGACATTGGAGTTTTATAGCAGATTTGAAAACTTGGATGGAAAAAGAGAATCCTGCCATGCCTAATCTTGGGGGAGATGGGATGACAGCCAACAACAACATTTGGCATTTTCCAGGCCTGAGGAATCTTACATTTACGTACTGTCTGAAAAGCCTGAAACTGAATCGTGGCCACAAACCGCAAGGCTAACCTGTGACAGCCTCTTTCAAAGGCTTTAGGTTTTCCCTCCATTAATGGCTCAGATGGAACTGACACTCAGCATACAGCAAAGTTGGCTTTGGAGTTATAAACACCAAAAAATGCAAGATTGGTATTTTGGCTCATTGTAGTGACTAGTACCAGGAATCTACAGCCTGGTAACACAAACATTAAAAGGTCAAACAAAGCCAAGATCTAACATCCTTCCTAAGAAAATGTTTTAGAAATAAATAAAAAAGGAGAAGGAAAACCACAGTAGACTCACCAGGCGTGTATTGACAACAGGAAACAGCAATGCCAAGAGGGCCCCATTCAGCATGTGCATCTGCAACCTTAGAAAAGAGGTGGGACATTATTTTCATAGCTGGAAATAAAATTCAATGTTTTTACATATTTTTATGTAGTATCTCCTCAATAAAGGGTAGCAAGACACTTAGAAATTCTTTTGGCTTGAATTTGAACAAATCCACTTTTAAATACAGTAACAAAATACTGTTAAATGCAACAACCAGGACAAAAACCTATCTTTAAACACACACATAAAGAATTTCCTAAAGTAGGACTGCTTTCTATAATGAGCTTTGGATTCCTAGAAAGCCTGGACAGCCCATAATCCTGCCCATGATGCAAGCTGCTAAATAGTTGGAATTCTGCTGTTCATTTGTCTTCCAGAGCTTAAAACAGCATATTTGATAAAGACTTTTACTCCTGTTCAACTCTATAAATGTACAGCTTCAAATCAAAGCTTCAGGAATTTGAAAGAAATCCCTTAAATAAAACAAGTTACATTTGTCAAAATGCAAGTTCTAAGCAAAGCATAAGGCAGGAAAGTAGTGCTATAATACTGTATTTTGTATAGCTTTCAGTCATCTTTTTCTCAACCACATTGCATCACCGGAACAGAGTAGTAGTATCAGAACAGTTTCAGTTTACCTTACATAAGACACAAAGTAAAGAATAAACTGTGTCCAACCACTGTCTGCAATAAACTGTCAGGAATTTAAAAGTAACTTGAGGGGGGGAAAGGTATTACAATTTTAAAGCAGTTTCTCAAATATAATTTATATGTTGTCAGGGTGCCAGAAAATAGAAATACTCAATCTGAAAAACAAGTGTTGTGGTCTCAGGTCACAACTGGTCTTTAGTAAAGATTTTCTGGACACCAGGCATACTTTTCACACTTCCCAAGATGGAGATCCTAACATGGTATCTCTATTCAGTGTAATCCCTGCACAACGAAGGAGAAGCAGGGAAAAGTTGCAGACAGACAGTATGAAGCATTCCCCCAGCATCATTTTTCCAGTAAATACCTAGACTAAGACAAGAAAGAGCCAAGTTTAATGCCCCAGTGGCAACTACAGCTATTCTCGACTACCATTCTGCCAGGGAAGTGCCCTGACCCTCCCCACAACACCACTAGCTACACCCCTTAGCTACTTACTAGACTCTGCTGCTGTAGTCCATTAGAGCCTTCTGCACATTAGAAACTCTTGTGGTTCTTAAAGTTAGTAACAATACGCAGTATTTTAGAAAATACTGCATAGGTATGAGAAATACTCAAGTCAGCAAGAATTTGCTTAACCTAGTTAACTGTACCTACCTGCAGTTTTAACATGAGTCCCATACTGTATGCATGGCCTTCAATAAGATCCAGTTACTCATTTTTACTGAGAATAATAAAAGGGTACGAGGCCCACAACAAAATTACAGCAGCTCATACACTAATCTGCATTAACTCCTCTGTTACTGAGCTAACTCATGTTCCTAAGCGAGGCCAAACCCACCAGGACACAAGCACCAAGGGTATGGGGCTCAACACCCACAATTTAAGCCCTTTTCAATCCAACCAATATGCCTTTCCAACTGGATTTATATTTTATGACTTAATCAGTGACTAACTTCTGAAATACATTATGCAAGTAGACAGAAATATAGCAAGGAAGAGGTATTACCTGAAGAGAATCATTGCAGCCCGACATGGGGGACAGGCAAGAAGAAAAATCTGAAATGTTAAAAACAAATTTAAATTAATGACATGACCTCTTTTAGACTCCATTTTCTAAATCTTTCTTGTGCAGTTCTGCATGTCACAAATCATTTATAGCTGTTTTACAGCAGAGCTAGAAAAGACTAAAAATCTTGAACAAATTAAAAGGCCTCACATTACCTACATATAAAAGGACTTAAGCAGCATGAGCAGCACCAAGGGTTCAGCTTCTGCCACTGCCTAAGAAACAAGTCAAGTTCTAGCCTGTTGGATACTGGCATTATAAAAAGTCTCTCAAAAAACAGATTACTGTGTCACCAATCATTTTCTACAGCAGCTTCCTTAGCCCTTAATCACGTTAAGGTCCTCACTGTGCCAAAGACCAGCACTTACCACCACACCACCACCACCCTTCACTTCAGCAGTGCCAGACTCAGCTCTTCAGCATCCCCCACGACATGCCTGGCTATAACAGCCTCTTCATATTTCCCAAAATAAGAGTACCATAGTATCTGCTCCATGCATAAGCTTAGCAGCCACCTTTAAATCTGCCCATTGCCACACTCAATAAAGTGTTTGTAAACTACTGTAAAAATGTCACCAGTTATTAGCCAGATGTTTCACAAAACTGAAAGTAACTGACTACAACTGGAACCAAATGTCTGGTTTTCACTTCAGGCCATACTTCTAATATTTTACTCTTCATAATTTACTTCATAAATAAGACATGATTTAAATATTTATGTAACAAAGTATTGTTGATTTGCTAAAATGCCTCATCTACATATAGAGGATAACCATCATCTTTATTTACTGCTGTCCAAAACCTCACATAGCAACCTAAAAAAACATTGCATCAACAAGTCTTACTCTAGATACAAGGAGATTACTATGTAAGTGTTCAGTAATAAAAATTCCATTTTTTATATTGTTCACTACTGCAAAGAAGAGACTCGAGCTTACTGTCCAATAAGTATGTCAGAAATATCTGGACACTTTTTATTGCTATTGCTAAAATAAAATCACAAAACATTATCTCCCTGCCAACCTACAAATCAAATTATCATTGAATCACTTCAAGTGAGAAGATTTGGAGAATATGTCTGCTTTGGGGATATCAGATTAGACAATTCACCAAACATGAGTCTTTGCAGAGTTGCAGGGCTGGGAAGAGGCCTCTAATGGATACTGAAATGAATCACTGCCAGACCATGTACTTGCTGCAGCAACAGTAGGAGTGTTGAAATCTGGATCATACTGCTGAGTCCTTGTGTATAAGAGTGGCTTCCTGTTGTTACCACATAAATAAATGTACCAATTCCACATATTTTATTTCCAGGTCAAGTTCTTAATATACAGACACTCATATGTTCAACTCAAGTCAGCCTCGATAACAGCACAGAACACCACCCACACTCAAATTGTTTTTCCCAAAGTCATACAACACTCCAATAAAGGCACAGCAGGAGAGGCAGCAATTAAATTTAATGGAATGTACCTCACGTCATATTCTTAGTGAATACTGTTAAAAGCCAGTAAGAGTTTCTCTGAAGTCGTGCATTTAAAAAGTAAGCATTTCAACTCATTAGGGCAGGTTAAGGAGGAAGAAAACATGACAGATGCATGATGAGAATCCATAAATGGATGTTTTTCTGGGCTCAGAAAAAAAGAAGTGCATGCCAGAAAAATCTAGAGTTCTAGATCTCACCTTGCACATAAGACCCATATGGCTTCTGGCAGAAGTGTCTAACGCTTCTTATGCTTCACTATTCCACTCTTGGGAATTTTTGCAATAAACTTTGTTTACTAACAAACTCTAAAGTTCCTTAAATTGTGGACTACATCTTCCCTTATTTGGAGACCATAAGTATCTTGTACAGATCTCCTGTATTAACTATTTTTTTGCATGGTACCTGCATGCATTAGTAAAACCTTTCAAATGCTTCATGTTGTATGAGGAGATATGATGTTTAGAGTCTCACTCATTCATCCAGAGTTTTAAATTCAGGTTACTCTATGAACTCCTTAAATTCAGAAATCCAACAGAAGACATGTTACTTTTGAAGTTCATACTTTTATAGCATAAACTCTGCTCTTCCAACATAGAATTTTTTTTTGTTTTAATTTCTTACATCTTTTAAAAAAATAAATCCATAGATTGACTTTTCCCTCTATATGCATAAAATAAACCAGAAATCTGTCTTAATTACACCAGACCTTTCTTTTTCTAACACACTGCAGAGTGCTCCAACTACTACATGCTAGAGCAAAAGGTACAATACAAGTCTGTATACTGTCTGAACCTCAGTGCTGAGGATAAAAACCAGCTAGTATATAAAAAGGATGGCACTGTTACAAAGACTGAGATGGACATACCAATTTAAAACACTTCACTACCATGGAGACAGGCAAAGAAGAGAACAAGATTCACAGCTGCTTATTTTTTACTTTAGCTCTACTGAGAGAAACAGTTTCAGGAACTGATGAGGGAAAAATAAACATTTAACATTTTTAAGCATGCAAATCCCTCTGTTATGAGGGATCTTTCAGAAAATAAGCCTGACTTAGATTTTTTATGACAGCAGAGCAATCATAAATAGAATGTTTATGTTAAGACTTCAGGATCATAGAAGAGATCTTCAAATGTTTCAGCTTCAGCTTCTTTCTCTAAATAGTCATATACTCAACCTCTTAAACGGAAATTTTACAAGACACACTTGTATCTGATTCTCAAAGATCTGTACCACGGAGTAGATTCAAACATCATAAAAAGTATCATCATTCAGCTCAGAGTAATTAGCAGTCTTAAAATACCTAGTCCACAGCAGACAAGCTCACAAGCTCCAACATAAGCATTCCCACACTGATCCCATAATCATACTACTTTTCACTGTCATACTGGAAATCAACTCCTTTGCCTTGCAGGAGGAAACAGCTGCTTCATACACCGAACAACACTGTACTAAATGAGCAGCATGTCTGTGCAGAGCTCCCAGCCTCTGCTTTCCTGCAGGCCTCTCAAGGTTTGAGGCTCCCAGGCTAGCAGATGCCCCATGCCTGGCACTGCAGAGCTCCAGTGTACACAGGATTCTCATTGCCCAAGGCAGAATAACTAAACCTGTAATTTAGGAAGAAACACTAACAATTTCAATATCTCTCTTCATTCTATCAGGTCTATCACCTACTACATTTTCACATTACAAATGAAAAGAAGGACTTTTCTAAAGTCCTTCTAATCTAAAATCTAAAATGTACAAAATAACTATTCTGGATGTGAAAAATTAACTAAAAAATATTTATTGTCTGACAGGCTAAATTCTGAGCATAGTTCTGATCATCCCCTTTCACCTCTCTCTCAACAACAAAAAAAGGTAGATTTAGAAAAGGATGACAGAGGTCAACAAAACCAGCCTCAAAACATAGAACACCTTCCACACAGGGATTAATTTAACAGATCTGTAGAAGACTGCAGGCTAATGAGAGTGAGAGAAAGTGAGAGTACAAAATCATGTGTGTGGCCTTGAGGAAACTTAGAGATAAGTCCTAAATGGGAACAATGCAGTGTCAGGATGGCTGAGTCTTTCAGCAGCACAGGACCAGAAGATTCTGCAGTTGTTTCCAGGCAATAAATTGCAGAGAAACTCATAACACTGGTCAATCCACAACCTGAAGTTCACTTTGACCTTGAGGACCCAGCTGAAAAGAAAAACCAGAAACTCTGTCACAATACCTCATAATTGCCCTGCAAGGCCATAAATACAATTATCCATCCCTATGGGAAATGTTTCTGGCATGAAGAACTGCATGGCCAGCACTCCCCCGCGTAAGCCCAAATACAAAGGTCACACCACAACACATGATGGAACAGCAGGGCTGGATAATTTCGAGACTGTAATGTACAGGACTGCACTGCTTAACTATTCCTTCCTCAAGAACTCAAAGAAACTGAGCTCATGGTTGGCCTGAACTAACCCACGATTGGGCTGCAAATCAGTCTCTTTCACATTCCCTTCTTGCAACCATGTACTAAGAAGAAAGTTCCAAGTGATATCTACAGGTCTGGCACAGACTGGAAGGCAGAAGGAAACAGATGTATTTTTCTGCTTGCAGTAATATGCTTTTTAAAATAGACTAAAAGACTGCAAAATCATGAAACCAAAAAGAACGATGTTAACTTGAATCTGACCTCCCTTTAATACAATCCAATTTCCTAATCTCTATCCACTGTATTAATCCCTAATAGTATTTTTCACTTCTTGCAATTCAAGCATTAAATATGCTGCAATTATCACATTAATTTGGGGATATTAGTGGTTTCCATCATTTCGTTTTTTAAGCTCATATGGAAATAATTTTATTCAAAAAACCTATTTTACAGCTTGCACATCCAGACTTCAGCAATGGGCAGGTGCACCAGCACAAAGAGGTGGGAAAGTAAAGAACACAAACCACCAGACATAGCTGATTTCCTATTTTCCATTTAACTGTATTGCTAGATTGAAACTAGCAAGAAAGGAAAAGGTTTTCATTGTTTTATCACTGCAGCTTTTTTTAATCCCTCTACATAACAAAGCACATTTGTTATGGGCTATTTCCTAGTTTCTTTGACATGTTAGCGTGCCACATTCCACCACTAGTTTTAGCATTCAACGTTTCAAAAAATCAAGACCAATAAAAATCTCAAGAGCTGTTCTCAAAAGACATGCACAAATCTTTTGTTCAAAAAGGATATAGCAGCAATACTGTCTCTGAACTGAAGAAAAATACCTCTTCAAATATCTATTAATTGAGCGTTATTGTCTCACTCCGTGAGCTAAACAGGGAGAGCTCACTGTTGTTTTTTGTTCGTTTGTTTGGTCCTATGAGGTGGCTGGATCTCCACTGGGTTTTTTTATTCCGGAACATTCCAAATCTCTACAAAATACTGCACACAGGAGCTTCCTCAAAAGCATTTTAATGGCACTCATTTTCAGTTCGTACACCGAGGCAGAGAGCACAGTCAAAACGTGTCATGAAAAGCTTTTCTTCTACCAGTCTTAGCCCTGCTGAGACAGAAACATGCATAACAGAGATCATCTTGTTTGATCAACAAACTCAAGAGACAAAAGACAATTCAAAAGGTAGCTGGGAAGAACAGAACAAGTCACACAACTCGAACCATTCCAGATCAAACATCACACGAAGTAGCACTCGTGGGATCAATGGGAACACTTGCAGATATCTGAGCTCCTGGCACAAGACAGCTCAGCACATTTTAGGTAAAACCTCTGCTTCTCACACATGCAGCACGGATTTCATTTACCTTTCAACACAGCAGCTTGGCTGACCCTAAGCCTCCTGTTTGATTTAGTATCTCTTTGCAGCAGACTGGAAATGTATCTTTGCTTTCAAACGTTCCATTCATGACCACTTAACCAGATTACAAATTGATTGGTTTGGTGTATGAAAACTTCAAGAGGTTAGATTTTAATTTCTACTTGCAATATTCAGAGCAATGTGAAAGATTCGTGGAACCTGGATTCATTCGAAACTGGAATGAATTTAAAACAGAAGAAAAAACATAAAAGAGAAACAGAGACAGGCTTTGGTCAATCTGCACTGAAATTAAAATTTTCATCCTCTTATGCGTATATCAAAGTACTCTCCAGAGCAGAGGAGATTAGAAGGTATGCTTCAAAGGCTAAGATATAGTAAAGTACACTTACTTTAGAGTTGGTAAGGTTAAGTGCACTTTACTGGTTGTGAAAAGCATCCATTTCCCCCCCACAATAAGGCAGGGAACATCCAAGCAGTTGTACACTTTAAAAGATGTAAAAGATTTTGTTAATTAACTCTAAAATCAACTTTTAAGTAGGTTCAAAACAATCATTTATTAGAAAGTAACAGTTTAACAACTCCATCACACAGCTTTGTTTCAGCATCTGTTTCTGCCATCATAGTATCTGTTTAAAAGCCATCACTTGCCTTCTAAAAGGTAACTTAACAAAAAAATTAAAATACTAACTGTGGTTTGACAAGTTCACACTGCCAAATTGGGAAAAAATAATTTTAAAAAATAGCAAAAATGTTACATTCTTATTGCTAAACAGCAGCAAGTTGAATGCATTCAGTATTTTAGCATCAAAATTGCAGCTGCCTTACAGCAGCTATCAGGGTCAGGGATTGATGTGTCCTGTGGAACTGTTAATCTAGAGCTAAGGATACTCATAATTCAGAGCAACATTGCTGGCAGAGCATTAAAAAATACTACAGTAAAAGTAGTATCTGTGTTACATAAACCAGCTCTGGGAACACAAGAAGCTGCTTGTCCCTGCTTCCAACCTCCCAGCTCCCCAGTTCTACCCAGGGATGGAAAAACTGCAGCAAGTTTAACAGTTTTCATCCTCTACAATCTCACAGACTGTAGATTACATACGTTCATGGAGACATTCTAGATTAGTCTCCCCTTCCACAGGCTTAATTTGTTTACTCAACAAACCTATACTCACCTTCTTTCCTTTTAGAGCCTTAGGTGAAAGATTTCTAGACTTTCCATATTTTAGGATTAATTATTAACACATGACTCAGGTCTTTCTACGAGTGCACTTGCATTAGTTATCACATCCTAGGAATTAGTATTTCAGAGGTCACTGAAGGTACTTTTCCTTTTTCCCTAAACACTATCTGCACCACCCTACACTAGCAGTGGGTTACTTCATTCCCCATTCTTAACGCAGTTCTTTAACAAACCCTGACAATGAAAAACTTATCTGGGGTAAAAGAACACAAAAAGGACTAGTTAAAAAAGTAATTCAAAATTCCAGTTTCTTAAGTACATTTAATTTACACTGAATTTAGATGAACTGGCATTTACCACTGTCAGTGACACTACAGGAGCTTGCACCAGCTCACAGTAAGATTCTCATATACATTCCCTTTTGTTACTTAGCCCTCAAAGCATGACATTTCCTGTCAGTTTCCTGCAGAAGCAAAACCATCACAGAGAAGTCCTGCTCTACTCTGCCTTAAGTCAACACCTTATTTCCTGTCACAGTTCAAAATTCCTCAATTTGTAGTATTTAACAACAGAAACCTGTAATCTTTAAAACCAGCAGGATTAAAAATATCCAGTAGCTTTATTACCGCCAATTTTTGCCAAAGAAACAGAAACAGTAACAAAACCCATAAAAAGCTAAGACATTCAACATCATATTCCTGATAATTTAAGTTGGCATTTCCCTAACCAACAAAGTATTACAATACAATTAAATTCACTTGACACTAATTACTTGGCAATCTGAATAAACATAAACCCTCACCACATCAATCTAAAGCCCTGAGGAAGTGCCACCAGAAACACGAGTCCCATTACACTCTTTGCAGGTTTCAAATTCGTGGCACAGCACTTGTTCCCAGTGAACATCAACAGTTCAAATTGCTGCAGGGAATGTGGGTGATGTACAACCCCTGCAGTAAAATTCATCATCTGTGACTGGGACTGTAAACATTTACAGCACGGCAAGGAGACAGCAAAGAAGGGTTTCACAGACTGGAAACCATGAGATGAAAGACATCCCAATCCCTGGAATTTTTGAGGTGCCCAATATGGTTAGTGCTGCTGTTTTAGTCCACCACTCCACTGAGGTTCCTAAAGGCCTCAGGCAGCTACATTAGTTTGTTACCAGCAAACAACCCACACAGAATGGTGGTGAAACTGCTAAATAGGATTAAAAAAATCCACCCTAAACATGTATTACAGCTAACAGTGATACATTACAGCACTGCGTAGTACCCTGAAACAATTACTCATTTTCAAAAGAAAAAGAAACTAAACAGAGGAGGAAAAAACGCCAAAAAACTGAAGATGCCTCTTTCTTCCCTAACATGTTGCTCAAACTACATAGGCCACATTTGCAATGGTATTTGCTTTAAACCTGTGATGATCTCATCAAAACAAACCGATATCTGATTACCTAATCATTCATCTAATGGCCTTTAGATGATAACCCTCAGTGTAAATATTTGGGGTCAGAGAAAGCTAAGCTTTTTCATCTACAGTTCCCAATCATGCGGCTCCTGTTCCTGTTTGAGAGCAAGTTTACCTCTTGTCAATTCAAGTTTCATGTTCTTTTCTCCTAAGAATATCCAGAACAAAGGAGAGAATTACATAAGAATGCATTGTAGCCTCAAGCACAGCAGTTTTTTCCAAATTCTTGCAACTTCAAAACAAAGACTTAACCAAGAGCTTTAGACTTCAATTCCTCAGTCAGAACATTCACCAGCAGCATGACGTATCACTGTGCTCTCCTGTCACCTGGATCAATGTGTGCACATTTCCAGCTCGGGATAAAGCATCTACTGGCCAAACCTTGTTTAAAATAAAATGGCTGAAGCACAATCTCCTGAAACAAAGAAAACTGTGAATCATAGCCTTAAGACACATTTCCTATTCTTTTTACACCGAATTAAAAATTAGCATTATTTCTAAATAGGAATCCTTGCCCTGCCTCCTACTATTATTTCCCCATTTCTTTACTGTATGCTGGGATTTACTAAAAATAAGCACAATGGTAAAATTAAGTATATATACTCTTGAAACTATCACAGAAAAGCTTTTCCTCAGCCGCATAAATAATTATTACATTCAGTATGGCATCAGTAAAAGCCTCTAAGCCGGAGTTGACAGTGGTTTTTTGCAATCCCCTACGTATCAAATTGCACTAAATTTCAGTTTTTTCGTATCTCCTGAAACCGAGTCCTGTCTTCTGCAGTGCTATTAAAATTACAAGTACAATGTTTTGGAATGAAAGAGGTACACACAAAACCCATGTATATTAGGGAAATGTGCACACATTAAAAAAGGGAGATTTAGAAGCCTACATTTAGAGACTTACATTCTGACAAACGTGTATATATATGTTCACTGGAAATTCTGCCTTCACTGCTCTATGTCTTACCCAACAACCTAAATACAATCTAAAAACAGAGCTACTGAAAAACCATCTTCAACTTAGAATACTGCTACCCTTTAAAAACTGAGTCACTCTTCCTTGCAAGTCATTTTTCATGTACCACAATACCACAATACGGCGTCATTTCTATAAAGATGTACTGAATTTCTGTAATCAGAGCTGCTTCATATTCACACCCAAATAACATTACGTGAATGTCCCTTTTATTTTAGTGCAAGGTTTTGAATTGAAGATTTAATTCAGGAGACAGAAAACAGAAAACCACACGCAATTTAACTGAATTCTTCCACATATTACAAAGCATTTAGGATCTGTGTACATACACTAAATCCGGATTCATACTTGATAAAAGGCAGAGGTAATTAATTAGTTGTTATTTTGGGACGTTCCCAAATGATGCAGAATTCAGTCGAGCTATGTTTATTACATAAGTCTGAAAACAGCCCATTGTTTCCAGAAAACACAGCAGCCTCTTCTGCAGAGGCCAGAAAGGATCCAGGTCTCGAAAGAAGCTAGAACTGGAAATAATGAACACGGGATTTAGTATTTACTGTACTGCAGATGCACTTAGCACTGGTTCTAGTTATGCAAACATCAGATCAAGGTCACTGGATGAAACTGGACCCTCCTGTACTTCTTTCCACCTATCCCTTCCCCTTTAGTTCTCTTTGCCTAAAAAGATCACTGAAGTAACCACCCAGCAAAACAGGTGTTTCCTACAAACACATTTTCTGTATTCCAGACAAACATCTGTCCTTAACTGCCTGAAGTGCAATAATTCAGTGTAAAATTGGAAGAGAATTATGACAATCGATCAACTAAGGATTTACCATAGAGAAATGATTCTTGCAAAACTAAACCAAAACAAATAAAATTACATTACCAAACTTATTTTACAGATTGGTACTAAACCACCATTCTGGAACAAGGCATTGGCATATTAAAATCAAGCTGAAAATTTACAACTGTTTAAGAGAAGGACTAGCTGTACCTATCATTTTAGGAGTACAGTCATGTTTCTGTCACTTCCTTGAACAAGGTTTCAAGAAACTTACACGCTTTTAGTTTCTACAGACTGGTCAGTCATAACCTTCAGTATTCAGAACTGATGATCTTAGTGATGCTCCAAGAAACCTAATTACAACTATCAGCTTCACAAATCTAGAATTCAAATTTAAAAAAGGAAAAAAGTTAAAATAATCACATAATCATTAAGGTTGGAAAGGATCTTTTCAAGATCACTCCACCCTACCACTGTCACCCACGACCTCTGCTTTAGATGGCTTTGCACTACAGGTTTTCCTTACCTTTTTTTTTGGTTCCAAATTTCTGTTCTGCCATACAGACCAATTTTATCTCCAGGTCCTGGTTAATATCTGTCTACACTTAATTGCCTGTTAACTCCAGCTGGGTGTCGTACAGGACATCAGGAGACACCTGTGTTTATGCATGTTCACTAAGTGACCTTGATTGTGAGTAACAGCTTGCAAAACGTGCGTGTCAAACTACAAACTGGGAGTACAGGAACAAATGGAGAACACTGTTTTTGAGTGAAATTCTAACTGCTCCTTCACTGAGCCCGAAATGAGGAACTGTTACACAAACACAAGGGGTTTGACTGCAAAGTTTCGAAATGTATAGTTTAACGACTACAGAACAAAAACACTGGTTTGATGTCACTGGTTCTGACGCTCTAAGGCATGAAATCTTCCTTTCACCTCACAAAAGCAACGCTTTAAGCATTCTGATGCTCAAATACAGGGAGACAACACTTCTCAAGGAGCACTCTGTGGCTGCTGCCAAAAGTCTCCTTTACAAAACTTGTCAAGAAATCAATAGCGCTGAAATTGGCTATGGAGGGAATCCTCTCTCACACTGCTGAATCTGAAACTTCAATGATTTCCTTCGCTTCTTCAATTTCAATACCACAATTAGGTGTCCTACAATACTAGAAAGGATTAATGTCTGGAAAATATAATGATTTGAACTCAGATTGGCATGATAGGCAGACACCTGATCAAAACAGACTCATCTGTAGAACTCAGTAGCCATTATATTACTCAGTGTAGTCTGCCCAAATGCACCACAGATTCAACTCCCATTTTATTTTGATCTCATTTCAGTCTTGGGTGTTTTAGTCCTACAATACTAGAAAGGATTAATGTCTGGAAAATATAATGATTTGAACTCAGATTGGCATGATAGGCAGACACCTGATCAAAACAGACTCATCTGTAGAACTCAGTAGCCATTATATTACTCAGTGTAGTCTGCCCAAATGCACCACAGATTCAACTCCCATTTTATTTTGATCTCATTTCAGTCTTGGGTGTTTTAAGGACCTTTGCTTTGCTTTAATGTAGAAAATCCAAAAGATAACTTCCAGTTCCAAATATTTTTGGCTCAGAGCCCAGAGCCTTTGTTGCTGAGGTGAAACAGACTCAGCTGAAGAAATGAAAACAGAAATAGAGTGAAAGAGGAGACCTTTACCAACAGCTACTGTTGGCTTTCCTTTGAAGGGATCTTGTTGGTTGTAGCATTTTTCATCTCTTCACCTTCTACTGTGTTCATCCTATTATTTAGACACAACAGCAGGATTATATACAAACTACTGCAACAACAGAAGTGAAGTATAAATTTTATTTTCATGTGTGTCATCTTGTCAACCTGTTGCCCTCAGCCAATCTGGGCCAGAAAAACAACACCTGTGAGATTCCAGCTATGTACTACTTGTCTGCTGATGGAGG
>NW_008661831.1:0-2169 GCF_000695815.1 Acanthisitta chloris | reverse complement strand
CTGCTGAAAGCTGTAGGGTTTGCCATCAGTTTCATTCTCTACATTAAGCCCAGGCCTATTTCCAATACATCTTTTTGAGGATGAAGAGGCATGACTTCTGTGTTTTGCTGACATACCCACCATCTCAATTTCACAAACGCTGAAACACCATTTCTAATGAGTAATTAGCACAGGATTATGGAAAAAGGCTTCACAATCTGTCAGAAAAGAGATTCAGAACTGGCCATGCCAGACTACAGAGCTTTAGTGTTCATCTTCCTGGGGTAAGGCATTATTGAAAGAGGAGAACAGTGCCAGCTCCCTCAGGTCTGTGTAAACATCAGCTTCTCCTGAATACTTACCATAACATCATATCATACCGTATCAAGTCAACTAGAGTTTCAGATCCTACTGGTAACATATCCTTACCTCCTTTCCAGAGAATTAACAGGAAAATTTCCCAGTAAACACTGAGTATTGCCTAGAAATGGAATGTGGCTGTACTATTTTATTGTTTCTACACAGTCCTTGCATACCTTCATTCCCAATACTAACTAATTGATTGTACAGTAATCGTTACCACTTTACCATAAGGAAGTGCCTTATGCTGTAAACTACTGAGCAAACATTGCCTCACGGCCTAGGAATTTACATAACCTACTAATTAATTTCTAGAATTGTAAGTTTATAGCTGCAAAGGTCTTGAAACACCTTGTTTTCTGCCTCATCAAATAATACCCATCTCCCTCAAACCTCTGACAGAACCAGAAGAGATGTTTCCATTCACGCTAGGAAATGCTCTCCAGGTGTGACACTAACAACTGCTTTGATCTGATTCAGCCCAGATCACTTCTCATGCTGCAATGGGAGACCAAGAATGGCACTGATCCGATTTTACTGATCTTAGACAGATGTTATCACATCAGCTTTTATGAAAGCCTTTTTGACATTCCTCTATTAATTCCTGAGATTGAATTTTCTCAGTTGCCCAGTGCTGAGGGTACAGTATTAGCAAAAATAAACAAAATAATATTTTTTGACATCGCCCATGCTCCTTGCCACACTCAGTTACATACATACTATTAACAAACACAGCTTATAAGCTTTAGCTATCCCAGTTTAATAACTGTTTATGTATCCATTATTTTGAAATCTACACAAACTGGACATTATCACACACCACCAACCATGTCACAAGTCATGAAAGCACATGGTTTATCCACAGGTATTAGGCCAGATTGGTTTGTTCACCCCATGATGAGACACAGGTGGCACCTGTTTCTCTACCATTCAGCTTCTAAAATTAGAAAGGTAAACCAACGTTGTCTGCACAAAAAGCAATTTGTTTCTTCAGCACCTTCACAAAACACATTCACACCCCTATAAGTCCCTTGCTTGAAGAAGTTACACAAAAATTACACAGCTGCTTTAGCAATCATTTCATTTTCATTAGATTTGGTGCAAATTCTAGCACTGTTGTCAGTGGAAACAGCACCTTCTATTCTTGAAACAAAGATCAGGTGAGAGCCAAGTGGTGATGAAGCCTTGATTATTTAAATTTTTCAACCACAGGCTTGACATTACTCATAGCTATAACTTCACCTTTTCATTTAACTTCGGTTTTTTGGTAGATTTCAATTCGACCAACTAAAACCTGAGTTTTAATACGCTTATACCAATTCTTGGCATTTGTACTTTTGCTATGCACTTCTGGGTCCATAGACAACAGGAAAAACATTGCTTTGCAAGTACACCACAAAAGCAAACCTGCAGGTGACCTCGCGCAGAGCCTTACCTGCATCATGGTGACCACATGGCAGGGATTCAGGAGGTAAATGACAGTCCTGGTGGCAAACTTGAACCCCACCTCCAGCCCAAAGATGAGGCAGAGCAGCACCAGCAGCGCGTTCTTGCCCAAGCTCTCCTGCTTAGCCTGGGGCTGCTGCAGCAGGTTCTCCAGCTCCCTGACATGCGGCTGCCTCAGCTTCCACAGGGACACGAGGATCTCCACGATGCCCACGCTGAGGAAGACCAAACTCTCCAGCAAGCGCTGCTTCCCCGAGAGGAAGGCGGCGCACTCGGGCCCCCCGTTGCCGGCAAAGCTGGGGTCAACCCCCCCGTACATCCAGTCCAGGAGGTTGTGCAGGCTGTAGCGAGACATGGCTGGACGGTCTCCCCGGAGAGCAGCGG
>NW_008661830.1:0-7661 GCF_000695815.1 Acanthisitta chloris | reverse complement strand
CTAATGGGGAAAGGGAAATCATTTTGTATTTACCTCTGAACATATGAATCAGACATTGTTTCTGTTTGAGACTGAGCTACTTCCAAAAAGTGTCTTCACAGTGGCAGCCAGCTGAGATTCAGCATAAGGGGCCTTCTCCAAAATGTACTTTGCTATCCACTGCATTCCCTGGGACAGCTCCAGGTACCAGGTACCCACATTAAGACATCTGATATATTACCCTTTTTGTAATTTATCATATCTAATGTCTGAAAAGCAAATAAGACAGGATGAATTTATCTTTCTTTCGGTTGGCAGTTCTTCAAGAACATGTTACTATTGTTCTTTGTTTACCATTATTGGATCAATAATGTTGCTACATAATTCTCATTCTTCAGACTTCAGTCTAAAGAAGATTTTCTAGTCTCAGTTTCTTTGTGACACAGACCATAACACTTAATCCATTTACTGCAAGGCTTAGATCAGTAACTTGCATTTGACTAAGGCAAAAACATCTGGTGTTGACTTGAGGACTTCAAGAAGTGGAGAAGCAGTTTATCTTCTATTTTTTAAGTATGTGCCTCATTTTTATGTGAATTTTAGCCTTTCTCCACTAATGTTAATGTCCCCAACTGTGTTCCCATCATGTTCAAGCACCTGAATCTGCTTCTAAACCTGGTTCTTGACAGCTATCTTCTTCCACACACCCTGCAGAATGACTCTCCTGTCTTAAGGGAGCAAGAGATCAGCTCCTCTGCAGGTTTAAGTAAGTTCTGTTAAATTTGTTTCATCAATTTCTATCTCCTCCTTAGCCTTAATCCTGACAGGCTGACAACTACTGGGAAGTGAAGATGCTCTGAATGGAGATGCCCCTTCGTTCAGGTGAATACTCAGACTTCTCCAAACTCCCACAGGGAAGAAGCTAATCATACTCCATAACAGAAGGAATATTCAGCCCAGTTCAGGGCTCCTCTGTAGTCCCTGGACCCATAGACACTCCTCCTTGGCTTAAAGGAATTCACTTAATTTAAGACAAGGTATCCAATTGCATGACTCTTTCTTCAAGCTTTTTGTCAAGTATCTGTATTGTCCTGCTCAGCACTCCCTGCCTTCAAAATGAACATGTTCCTTGCAAAATAAGGGATAAGAGCATATTTACTGCACCCAAGAGGTGCCTTTGGCAGCCTGAGAATCTCCTCTGCACGTTTGTCTCTCCTTCCTCTTAGCCGTGATGTACACAAGGGAGAAGGTCAACAGTTAGGATGACTTTGTTCCACAGTGCACAACTGGACTGTGCAGCTGAGGCTGGAAAAAGCATGAAGGGAGAGAGAAGACTGAAAGGAGAGAGAGGAGTCACAGCAATACCAATTCTCTCCAGCATGTCATGGTTTAACCCCAGCAGCAGCCAAGAACCAACAGCCTCTCACTCACTGCCCCACCAACGGGATGGGGGAGAGAATCAGAAGGGTAAAAGCTACAAAAACTCATGGGCTGAGATATACCCAGTTTAATAGACAAAGCAAAAGCTGCACACACAAGCAAAGCAAAACAAGGAATTAATTCACTGCTTCCCACAGACAGGAGGTGTTCAGCATCTCCAGGAGAGCAGGGCCCATCACGCGTAACGGTTCCTTGGGAAGACAAACACCATCACTCCAGATGTCCCCCCTTCCTCCTTCTTCCTCCCACCTTATACACTGAGCATGATGTGCTATGGTATGGAATATCCCTTGGGTCAGTTTGGGTCACCTGTCCCAGCTGTGTCTCCTCCCAATCTCCCATGCAGCCCCAACTCCCTTGCCAGTGTGGCAGTATGGAAAGCAGCAAAGGCCTTGGCTCTGTGTGAGCTCTGCTCAGCAATAACAAAAACATCTCTGCATTATCAACTCTGTGTTCTGCACAAATCCCAAACATAGCCTCATACTAGCCTCTGTGAAGAAAGTTAACTCTACTCCAGCTCAAACCAGCACATCCTGCAATTCCAGTTTCTGTTGCTATCAGCTCTGAGCAGTAATGTACCAAAACCATGTGTGCTGTTTGCATATTGGCTTGCAAAACCAGGGAAGGCAGGTTCTGATAAAGCAGATGCAAGGACAGTTTCCTGCATCATGAATCTCTGCTAAGTCACCATGCCAAATACTGAACTATTCTCTTTCATCCCCATGGTCAGAGTCTGAGTATTACCAGGACTAATAGCAGGAGCAGGCAGGAGCAGCTGTTCTGATTTCCAGCATGCTTGAAAGCAGGGGCAACTGGAAATCTCACAGCTGAACAAAATCCTTTGCTGTTTGTTTTTATTTATGCTCTTCCATTTCAGCAGCAAAACCATGAACTGCTGTTCAACACTTCAGGCCTGTTTCAGCAACTGGTGGTGTGACTTTCTTGCTCAATTCACATTCATTCTCATCCCAGTAATGATTACCTTTGTCCCAGACCCATCACAAGTCAAAGCTCACTGCACATGTAGGAGAAGGAAAAGGACAAAACTAGTGAGTTCAAATAGTGTTTATCAGTCAAAACTTTTATAAAGTCCTTGCCTATTTACAGCAGCTCCAACATAAACTTTAAATGTGCTTAATTTGCTTTGTAGGACAAAGATCACCACAGTTCCTGATGATTTCAGCAGTTCATAAGCTGTGAGCAAGAGATGGTTTTCAAATGGATAGGTAGCCAGATGGCAAGCCTTCTCTTCTTTTCAAAGACACTTGCATATCTGAAGCAATTCTCTTCCTTAACACTCTCATTCTCACCAGGGCTGGGACCATTATGAAGGGGAAGATGAAGAGGAAATCCTCATCCAGAGATAAAAGAGCTGACAACTGCCTTTTCTGCCCTTTGGAAATTATATTGAGGGTTGAGAATATCTCTTCTCACCTACAAGAGTGGTAGGCAACTGACTGCTGACTATGGCACAAAAGGCTCCCAATCCACTCTTCTGTGCACTTTTCAAAGGAAATCAGTGTTCTCCACGTTCTGCAGGTCTCCTTTTCTGAACAGCTACTTTGCAATATGCTTTCTCTGCTCAGCTTGTCCTTGAGTTGGAGTGGCTGCTTTATACTAGGATAGCAAATATGTTTTTCAGAAAGTCTGAGTTCGTACAACTGTACTGCAACTCAGGAGATTTGCACTCCTCCTCTGACTGCATCACTGGCTGCCCAGTGAGCTCAGCCCCACTGCCACGAAGGCAGAGATGGGAATTATCACACACACAAAGCTGGGGGGGAGCAGTGCTGAGGAACAGTGAGGCATGATTACTAATAGCTTGCATGATTTTTCCCAAACACATGCAATCTCATAATATTGTCTTCATTTGGCATAGCACTGCCTGAAAACACTGAGAGGAAAACACTGTTTTTCTCTAGTGTTTTATTGATAACAGGAAGGGAGATACAAACAGAGTATCTGCAGTGCCCCAGCAGACAAACAAACCCCCATGTCCCACAGGTAATTACCATCTCCTAATTGGGTTTGAAAACAGGAGATTTGAGTCTGAATGCATGGAGGTTGCACCAAAATGAACAATTACTTGTCTGAGGGATTCAGTGGTTTCAAAACACAACAGGAAGAGACTGAAACTGAGGCTGAATTAAGGCTTTAACTGTGAGTTTGCTGATAGCCCATACAGTCCTCCACTAACAAGCTGCTGCTTTCAGTAGCTGGAGTCAGAATTCACACTCACCCCATTGTCACTTTTATCTGCCACTCTAGGCTCATTACATCAGTTTAACTAATGGCAATTAATATGAAAATTAAAATTGATAGCAAAATTAAGTACTTGGAAGGCACTCAGTGTTCCCACATAACTCTGGCATGTCTGATTACTGCTGTAACTATGCCCCAGTACACCCTGTGCTGTCCAGGCCAGCCCTGAGCCAGCCCCAGGCTCCTCTTCCCTGCTGTCATCCCTATCCTGGCCCCTGTATCTGAGAGATGATACTCTCTGTCCTCCTGTGGGGTTCACCCATCACACTCCTGTGCAGCAGCCAAATTGGAGAACTTTTAAGATGCTGACTAGCCCTCCCCCCCCCAGTTTGCTGTTGATGCACATAAAGATTTTATAGCATAGCTTGCAATTCAAAGATCAAAAATAGGCATGTGCTTGCTCAAGATGAATATGGACCTCTTCTAAAAGTTAGGGTTTCTGCCAACAGACTGTCAAAGTCCTACACTTGACACAGGAGGAAAGGACTTGCCCATGACCTTGGGGTTTCATTTCTCCATGGCTTGGTTCTCAAAATATCTACTTTGCCAATCCAAATGCTTAATTATTCAGAGTTTGTATATTACTTTGAAGGCACAAGCTATATCCCAGAGTGAAATTATTTTTACTAACAGCGTTCTGCTATCTTCCAGCCTTCACTCAGCAGCCCTTTAAGTGTTATTTGCACTAACATTATTGTGACAACAGCCTCTCACAGTCAGCAATGTCCAAACTTTCCACCATGACATGCAGTTCAAAACTCATCTAGCTGAAATGACCTGCTAGAATTAGAATTACCTTCTATTTTCCATTACCAAGGCACCAGACACATTTTACAAACATCCTTTCAGCAAGGGACTAGGTAACAGTTTACTGATACAATAATCAACATAAATCTGCAAAACTCTTTTGCTGACATTGTTGATAGGGAACAAAACAGTGCTAAACATACTCAGCCCTCATTCCCCCAGTGCAGCTTATCTGCAGCTTTGCAGAGAGGATGTTGTGATTTTATGCCAGTGTGTCCAATTTTATATTGCTACCTGCTGTGTATGAGTGGAGCTATAACTGCACTGTGCCCAAGAGCTCTCCTTACTATGCACTGACTATGCTGTAACTACCTCCATCATATACTTACAAGTGGTTCCAAGCAGTGAAATAACATCTGTATTGATCTAAAGAACATTTTATTGATTAAAGACTGCACAAGAAACCATATGAAATGCAGGCACATTATTTAACAATGTCTTTCCAGTACCTGTGTTGGAAATATAGGAACATGAGGCTGTTAAATTTTTTATCAAATAGCTCCCACTGAGATTGCTGCATAGATGCAAAGTCAAATCACTAATCCGTGGGGTTTCCCCCACTTCTAGTCTCTGCTATAGGGGGAAGGGAAACAGCTACACAGGAACAATGCTGCTGGATATTGACACTGAAATAATAAGACAGGATGAAAGTGCATCTGCATACTTTCTGCAGGGAGATGGCACACAGGTCCAGGACAGGAACTGGTGTGACACTTTGGGAAGGACATCTTGTACAGCTCCCCTGGCCTGCACTTTAACAGCTTTCACTGTGTTTAACATCAAATTTAAAAGGTATTGTGTCATGTAGAAGGGCCATCCATCTGCAAGGCTTTGCATTTATCCTTGCAGGTGGAGGAAGGGATTTGGAAGAGTCCTAGAAATGAATAGTACCTGAGGGGCAATTAGCAGTTTTAAAAGCACAAGAGTTTTCAGGTCCAGCATGGAGCAGGAGAAACTTGGCATACAGGCCTGGGGGACCAGCACAAGGACACATCCTGGGAGCAGTGACAATCTACTGTACCTTTTAGCTCACATCTTAGAGTCCTGTTTTTCTCCTGAAAGGAAATTCAGCAAACACCAACGGACATCTCTGCCAGGAAATGGGAAATGTAAATAAACCCCAACGACCTCTTGGGAAATCCAAATTCAAAGGCTTTCAGGCTCAATCTCCACACAGCTCTGAACCCCCCAAGACTGTAGGAGCCTGATTTGTATGAGAAATCCAGTTCCAATTGTTTTACTATTGATGTTGTGTTGTAAGAGGAAAGACAGAACATGAAGGTGATGAAAACCTAAGTCAGGAAACCAGATGAAATCAATACTTGGGGGACAGAAAGGTAAGAATGTGGTATGATCCAGGATTCTGACATTGCTCAGTGAAGGCTGGGAAACTGTTATGTTACAGATGTATTTTGAGTATTTACAGTTCTATTTACTGCAAGTAGAGGGAAATCTAGTGATTTTGATATCACAGGAATGTTGATATAGATTTTTTTGGCACATCAATTAGGAGAGAAAACCATTCACCTTATAGGAACCTGAGGAATGAAGACCTTGGTAAAGCTGGTGAAGTCACCTCCATAAAGAAGCTTCCCTTTTTGGTTTTTTGGTTGTTTTTTTTTCTGTCTCCCTTCTGCAGTCTTTTAAACTTTTCTCAATTGAAGATTAAGATGAATGATGCTCGACTAAGTGAATCCAAGCCAGACAGTCAGCTGAAGAAACTATTTTCTGATCTGGCATTTTCTATACCAGAAATCAATACCACATTCCAAATGGTATCTTTAAAATACCTCTTGCCAGGTTGAGACAGCAGAAGGCAGTGCTGGAGTACACAGCAGGTAAAATGAAAGAACCTGAATGGCAGCACATCTCCCTCCAAGGACTCTTTAGTAAGTCACACATCCCTTTCCATACCAGCATTGTGGATTTAATTCAGAGCAGGACACTCTGCCTGAGATTTGTTAGCAGGCCTAATTTGAGGATTAAAAATATTGCAGAAATATTATTACCCAGGCTGGAAGAGAATTTGTTTTCCCAGGCTGCACACTGTCTTTTAAAGTCTTACCCCAAAGCAACAAAAACTAGCTGGATTGGTTTTTTTCCTTTATGTATACACATCTACTTAGCCTTGCTTGCACACTCCCTTCCCAGCTTGGGTTTGCATAATCATACTGAACATTTAAAACACTTTTTCAATCACTGTTATGTAATTTAAATTATTTTTGTAACAGTTTCATATTTGTATTTTCAGGAAATAAAAACATTTCATAAAAACAACCTCCCAGACAGTACCAGAGAACTCAGAGTGAAGAATCATAGAATTTTAAGGGTTGGAATGGACCTTAAAGATCATCCAGCCCCAATCTCCTGCCCTGGGCAGGGACACCTCCCACCAGAGCAGGTTGCTCAAGGCTTTAGCCAACCTGGCCTTGAACACTGCCAGGGTTGGGACAATAAATACAATTATGCTGTATCATAAATAAACACAACTGTGTTACAAACAGTCCTAAAAAGATAGCTAATCTAAATTTCCCCTCCTTCAGTTTAACTCCATTCCTCCTTGTCCTGTCCCTGGAGTTCCTAACCCAGAGTCCCTCTCCAGCTCCCCTGGAGCCCCTTCAGATCCTGGAATGTTGCTGTGAGGTCCCCAAACAACCTTCTCCAGGCTGAACAACCCCAACTTCCTCAGCCTGTCCTCACAGGGAGATGCTCCAGTGCTCTGATCAGCTTCGTGGTCTACTCTGAACTTGTTTCAACAGTTCCAAGTCCTTCTTATGTTAAGGACACCAGAACTATGTGCAGTATTTCAGGTGGGTATCACGAGAGCAGAGGGAGAGAATCACCTCTTTTGACCTGCTGCCCACACTCCTTTTGATGCAGCTCAGGATTCAGTTGGTTTTTTGGGCTGTGAGCTCACACTGCAGCTCGTGGTGAGTTTCTCATCTACCATACATAGTGTATATGTACATAGAGGCTGTGTTTGGAGATGATCTAGTGGGTTGGGCAAACCTTTGGTCTCACCAGTCATGCAGACTCTTGTGGTGAGGGAGGTGCTGCATTCAGTGTTTTCTGACAAACTTAAACTGCAGTGAGGGAGAGCTGGAAAACATTTCCTATCATTCAGGCAATGGGAAAGGTTCTTTGAGGAGCTTGTGGGGTCTCTGCCTTTAAAA
>NW_008661829.1:0-17570 GCF_000695815.1 Acanthisitta chloris | reverse complement strand
CTCCCCGCACCGCCTGCCCAAACCCGCAGACAGAGCCCCAAAGACTCCGCGGTGCAAACAACCGGCGTCGCTAAACACAAAAGCGACCCGTTCCTGACAGAGGAGACATTTTCTAACGCAGCCCAGCAAAGCAACGCTCAAGTTTTACGCGCTGGAAGGATCAGGTAAATCGAAGTCAAACGAGCACCGAAGGGTTGGGAGCGGAGTTAAACTTACGGGGGAGTGTTAAGGTTCGCCAGTCTTTCACACGGGAATTTAGATCCGAAACGCGTCTTTGCGACAGCGATGTTCGACAGCCCGCACAGGTTATTTGCAGGAAAGGAAAAGCTGTGCTTCCCACGCCAACCCTTCGCACCACACACATGGCATCCTCCTCTTTTTTTCCCTTCCTTTGGCACGGGCTCAGGCTCAGGCAGGGTTAAAGTACTCTGCAGGAGCCAAAGGGCTGCTCCCTGCAAACCCCAACGCCAGAAAGTTGTGCCACAGTGCAAGGAAGAAAATCTAAGGGATTTTTGTACGAGCTCGTCACAACATGCTCGTGGAATTCAGGAACATGTGCAGCTTGTTAACCCCGTTAAATTCTACATTTAAGCATTTTTGAAATCGACAATATTTCTAAATAAAGCTGATCTCTGCATAAAGAAAGATGCATATGCAGAAAGATGCCATTGTTTTCAGTTTCCTCTGCAGCCACTGGCTGCGATTTTAATTGTGCTGGAGGATCTTCATTAGTATTAACACATGGGGAGATTTCACAAAGCTGCTTCATTAGGGGGGAAAAAAAAAAGGCCTGGCAGACTAGCTCTTTTTGCATGCAATGAGAATGTCAGCCTTACCTCGGTCATTTGTAACATAATAAGTGCAAGCACAATGATTGCAATGCAGGAGCTCTGGGGGAAGGGCAAAAATGCTGCCTAATACGGATATGAGAAAAGAAAGCTTCTCATTACACAGTAAAATGTATGCTAAAAATTAGCGAAGATGATGTCTCGTGAGACTCATGCTAAACACGTTAATCTGCTGATATGTTTTTAATTATTATTTTTGCACGAGGTTGTTTCACTCCCAGGATCCACATCCAGCAGCAAAGGTTTGCTAGCACGTATTGATTTTTTTCGGTCCACCACATTCCCAGAATACAGATTTTAATCATTTCACTACACCACGCTCAGTAATTTCATTAAAAAATGGAAGCTTCCATCCCCAGAAAGGCATTTAATTTCAATGACACACGATTTCTTTTAGCAGCAAACTGTCTCAACAGTAAAAGCTGGCCTAAGGTTCAAACACATAATTTAGTCCCAAGTTCTCCATGCTCTGCATTCCTTTGAAGCTATAATTTGACTAACTACCTAATAACTGTAATAAGGACAATGATTTCCTTATAATATGTTATTAACCCACATTTAATTAACTCAGAGGCCAAGCTCTGTAGATGTTTGATTGGGTCAGTACCTCTCTAACCTCAGAATTTACTAATAATGGTCTTTAAAAAAGAGTGTGGGATAAGAATGAGCATAGGTACAATAAACAGCTGCTTTGCTCAGAATGTTATGCATCAAAAACTCACACGTTTTCCAATGCCACAGTACTGTCACTCAGGAGATAACAGGATTTTTTACAGGGAAACAAACAATGGATTTAGGTAATTCACTACCAAATTTACTGGCTGGTTTGCACATACTCAATATCGCTGCTTGCAACGTTTAAAATAAGTTCTAGTGTCTGTTATTATTTCAACCTCTCTAAATGATGATTCTCAATATATTTCTTTATTGCTAATAAGACAAATTATAGTATTCTGTGACAAACAGAACCGTGTGTGTGTTGGGACAATGTCACATAACCTTCGCTCAGCAGGACAGAATTTAATCAACGTGAGCACAGAACCACAGGCCCCAACACATACTTCTCTTGACCAAGTTCTGTCAGCTCTCCAAATCTAAGGCACTGGGATATCTTTCTCATTGCACTGAATATTAATTTGGCCTTCAGTCAACAATTTAATACGGTTTTAGGTAACTACATAGCATTTTATAGTCTACATCAAAATATGTTTTAAAAGTTACAGTTTTTCCACTGGTCGCAAACAAATCTGTTTTACTTCTGCCAAACTTATTGAGATTTTTAAATGTATTAATGATTCCTTTGTCTCAATATGCTTATCCAACAGAAGCTGTTGTTAGTGGATGCTACTGATGCATTTAAAGTGATTAACTATTACATCAGAAGGGTTCCTAGCTTTCAAATTTGACTGTGTCCCCCAGGCAATATTGAAGCTGTAGTTCTCAATTTTAAAAAATGCAAATTCAAACTGCAGCATGTATACTACAAAACCAGGATTCTTGTTTCTTTTGCTGTCTTTTCATGATGAATTCATTACAAATATAGTTAGCCTTTGCATTCTTTTCAGGCTTCCAGTGTAAATGCCACTAAAAAAACCCCACAGTTTTATAGTTCCCTTTGTGTTTTCTGCTATGCTTATTGACCCTATAATTGGTATATTTTAGGTAGTTGCATGCACCAATGCATTCATAAACTCAGCTGCTGAATTGGGAGGAAACAGAAATAAAACAAGCACTGTATTTACAGATGTGTAAACTCACATTTAAACAACTACCCTGATGTCACTAGAACCACTTACCATACACAAATGTGTGGAAGGTCAAACTCAGAATTCCTATGGGACTATGTAGGTGGAGTCCCCTGTAATGACCACCCCAAAGGCAAAGGCAGTTGGAGAGGTTCCTCTTCCACTCACAGGTTAGCAGGACAGGTTTACAATCCTCCATTTGAAGCAGTTTGGCTGTTTGTGGAGCTACACTGAAGTTAAAACCCACACAGACATTTCCAAACTCTGATCTTGTAACATGGTCTATGCTAGGCAGACCTTCTTAGCCACCCAAGCAAACACAAAGTCTTTGAGAACATGGTAAAAGGCTATGCAGTATGCACTAGAGACTAGAAACTGCCCCACATGCTGCTGCTAACAGGTGTCCTGCAGTGGTGTTTGCAAAGCATTTTATTGTTACAAGAGATATTAAAGCAGATTCTGCACACAGTAAGGACCAGCAGAAAGTCCCCATCAATTAAAAATGGCAAAGTTTTTGCAAGGCTAGCAGGACTAGTCCTTCCCTTGATGAAGGGTAGAAACAGTTAGCATTTAATGCCTGCTATTAATAAAATAATTAAAAGGTTGGTTTTTGTAAAAACCTGAATATATCACTCAATTATATTGTGCAACCTGCTTTGAAAAGTGTTACGTTCAAAAACATAGCACAGCCTTTTTGCTGGATTCACTCTATGTTTAGGTTTACTGACACCATCAGTGCTTGTTGGTGTTTGCAGAGGTCGTCCTCCACTTGTGACAGCTATTTAAACAAATCAACAGGCACTCCTGACTTCATGCTCTTACACCCCTGGTTTTATCACGTCATCCTGGAGGGGTCAAATGAGGATCTACTTCTCTTCACCATAATGAATGAGGTTAGTGGTGCAAAAGGCCAAGGAATCTTTAAAAGCACAAGTAAGTTTATATAAAGCATAAACCAAATGTAATAGTTTTGCAGCTGGATTGGTGTGTTTACTGCTGAGTTGCTTTCCTTAAGAAATCCTGTGTAATTGCTGAAAATCAGTATGTAGGTGACTTTGCCTCTAAAGCTTTGCAAAGGTGCTGAGCTAAACAAATCCCCAGAACAGCCATAACTGCTCTGCAGAAAATACAGATTTGAGGAGCCAAAATAAGAACTTCTGAGGGATGGAAAAGAATCTAGACTGCAACTTCACATTATCAAAGCCTAGAAATCTTCCCTAAGGAGCTTCTGCATTAGCCTGTTACAGACAATTCACGAAATACACTAAATGGAAACTGCACTGTTCTTACACACATCTCACTGGGAAAGAGGTAAAACTAGCTGTGAGTTACTTCCCTTCAGTCCTCAATTGTTAAAGGATACTGCTGCTCACCTGAAAAGATAGGGAAATCTAGGATTTTATTCTGCCAGCCCAAATTTAGCAGCGTCTCAGACTCCAACCTTGCCTTCTACAGCTCCTCCAGTATCTCTTTCACATCTTCTCCCACCTAAAATCCCCAAGTGTGATGGAAAATAGTCTATTAACTAATTTAATCTCTGAGAGTGAAAAATGTCAGTTCAAACTAAACAATTAAAATAGTAACCCTTTAAAAATAGATAAAATATTGTTCTTCCCTGGGTCCCCTCTGTGCTGATATTCCCATTACATTTTACAGTTAAAATATATGGTTCTGTCTTGGAACCAGTGTTTGATGTTAAGCACTGCAGTGCCTTCAGCTGCAAGTTGTTCAGGACAGACATCCAGGATATGGTCACCCTTGGAATGAATGAGAAACAAGCTCATTTTAAATTTTCCATCCAGGCAATAAAATACTCCTACATTAGAAAAGACTTGGGTTACTTGTTTCTATTTGGATGGAAAAGTACCAGCAATGTTAGCAGATAAGGTACTGAAAGTCTTCTCTGACCATCACAGCTCACATTGTTCTACCAAAGTCTTTGCAAAATGAAGTGACCTAAAGAGATACATCAAAACAAAAGGATCAGAGGTTACTTTTGTATCATTTTTTTCCCCTAAGTGTTTCATCAGAAATAAGGCAGGGAAATAGGAACTTGCAAAATCAGTTTATCTGCTTCCCAAAAGTCAGATGCTTTTTTGTTATTTAGGCATATTTGGCGTTTCCCCTTCCCTGTATACATCTACAAAATAGCTTATATAAGAGCTTGGTTAATTTCCTTCTGTCTATAAAGCTCTCTTTTTTTTTATTCTGGACCAAAAATAATGCAGATTGATCAAAGTATGTAGTGTGAGGATTTTTTTTCCCGTTGCTGCGTTTAACCACAAAAAAGCCCTCCCCAAAATTCCATGTGGATCTGTGGTAATCAGCCCTCCAAGTGAAAAGGAGCTGGTTCAGGGTGGAGCCCAACAGCTGCTGCACAGCAGAGGAGACTACACAATAGTGCAGGACAGGAAGCGAAGGCATCTCTTGTCGAGCTATAGCTAAGCAGGAAATAACCTTATGTAATTAGCCAACTTGGAATCTGGCCAGGTCACAAGGATTAAGAACTCTTGCAAAAATTTCAGCACACTCTTAGTTAATTGTCTATGAACTTAATTTAAAAGCACAGCATATCACTCCTGCATATACAGTGCAGTTTGCACCAAAAGAAGCTATCACAAATTACTTTGTCAGTGTATACACTTTCAAGTTGCACTTAGGCCATTAAAGATGTTGCCTTTAGTGTACTTTTAATAATTTTGTCCATAAAATACCATGCAGTTGGCTACCTTTAAAACTACATCAAATTCATACATATTGCCTAGCTGAATTTTGTACGTTAAAACAGAATAATGCAGAACACTAATACTGTGGCACAACAGAGAGGTTTTCGTTGGGGTTTGACTTGTTTTTTGTGTTTTTTTTGAAGACACATACTGTCCAAGTTTCATTTGGTTGAGGTCTCTTGTGCCTGCAAAACCTTCTGTTTTGGGGCAGAAACTGTCCTTGCTGATGCAGTTCAGCTTCTTAGGTTTCCAACCCTTCTCTTAGCCTATCCTTATTGTGTTTACAAATACCATTGCTAAAGACATTATTAACACGCTTTCATATTTTAAGAGCTTGGTGATGCATCCATAAACCAGAAAATACATAACACAGAATAAGGATTAGTGCAAGAGAGCCACACTGCAGGATAAGCTGGATGGATTTCCAGAGCCATGTTCATAAAGAAATAGCCCAACATCCTAAAATACCATTCATCCAACATACACATGTATGTTTGATCAAAATAACCCCTGGTGCCTCTTTGGTACAAAAATCTCTATTAACTACGTCTTCCCAGAAAATGATTCATCTTAATCTGATACTGTGTCATTGCAAATAACTCCATTGATTTGATTAAATATGGCAGAAACAATAACTGGTGAGGTAAGTCAAGATAAAGTACACAATACCTCAAAGAGCTCTGACACTTCCCTTCAGCCACTGGGATAATGCCCTTCACTTCATGCCATTAAGTGAAAGAAATACAGAGGACATGGGTGTGATGTCCCAGAATGTCCTCAGCATAACAGAATCAACCAATTAGTGTATTTAATTCTCCCCCTGTATCATAAATGCTGCTCTAGATGAGAGCTGGACTGAGAGGTAAATTATACAAAGGCCCTTAAAAGTTACATTCCCTTGTTCTTTCTTCATTGCCTCCCAGACAGTAACCCTTCATTTAAAAACTGCTAAAGATCATGTCCTTTTTAGAGATAAGGGTTTAGGAACACAGAAACAAGACCTGAAATCATAAGCTTGTGATTCTAAATCCTACAAAGTTCCACCTTCCAAACAAATGTTTTAGGAAGAGTTTTGTACCAAGGCTAGCTGTACATGTTGGCAAAGAAATACACATTCCTCCAACTGATTGTTTCTAGGATTTTCTAGTAACACAGCTTGTTAGAGCTCAGAAGCATCCTCCCTGAATGCAATGCTGCTGCCATTTCAAAAGAAGTGTTTATCCTATTCCATGCCCTCAGAAACTCTTCTAATCTGCTGCTTCTTAATCTGAGCACATTTTCTGCAGCATCAGTTGGATTTCACGTCTATTTGCACTATCTTAGGACCCTCAGAACATCATCACTGTGCATGGCACAACATAGCCCAAATAAAGATCTTCCAGGACTACAGTGCTGCACTACAGATCTACAGACCATTACTGCAGCTACCAGAACCTGAACGTCTCTCAAAGGTGTTTGTGAAAGGTGTAGCGTGGAAATTTTACACTCTTTTGTACTTCAGGTAACTGGCATTTCTTGACATGAGAGCAAGCATGCAAAGGACCTTCTCCACACTAGTGAAAATTTAGAGCACTCCACATTCATTGTTGTATATTTGGGGGTATCTTAGGCTAAAAAAAAAAAAGGCAATGAAAAGCTACTTACTGAAGTTAACATACACGTATTGATAACGCAAATCTCGCACAGCCTTGGTCTTCCTGCCACATTTTCTTTTCTTCTCTCCCCCCAGACTATATTAACTTCCTTTGCTGAAAGTTAAAACTGCATAAATTCATTACTATCCCCTACAGAGAGCTCTATGACAAAACCTTGCCTAAAGCACTTGCTGGCATGGTAAAACAACTAATTTGTTCTGTGAAAGCTCTTAAGAATTACCCTAAGTGGGAAAGGTGCATTGTGTTCAAACTCCTTATGACTATAATAGATGGTACTCTCAAATTAAGTATGTCATTCCAAAATTTGCCTGCTAAAAAATGAGCATTTGATCACATTTTGATCAGGGAAATCAGGAAAATAAATAACATTTTTAAAAATAAATAAAAAATAAAAATCAGTAAATAAAAAGAATTCCTTGGATGCTTCTTGTGCCATTATGCTTTCACATAAACAGAGAAATACTACAAAAGAACACCAAAACCCAAACCATTCCAAGTGTCTAGTCTTGAATTTCAACATTAACTTCTACTCAGCTGCATGGCAGGCAAAATAAGATGGCACACATTCAAAAATGCGAGAGTTAAGAACAACCTCGATGCTTTCCCCAGCACTTTCAGCATGTTATATACACTAAATTCCAGCTCCTTTCCTGTGGTACTTGAGCAGAGGTCCCTGTGTCCAGGGGTCCCTGTGTCCCCACGGCCACAACAGCCCTGGGCCTGATGCCCACGGGCCCAGTGTGGGAGAATTTCTGATTGCTAACGGACGTGAGCGATCCGGCCTCGCTAGCAGGGCCTGAGCAAGGTGAAGCCAAGATGTTCAAGGACACTGCTGTGGCTGGAACGGGAGGAAGAAGGGAGCAAGATAAGCATCTCCTGATTCTGGAATGCAGAAGCTGAAGATGGTTAGAGGTGGAGAACAATGATTGGGGCATTTTATGATTGATATGTTAATAACCAATTCTATTGTGTGTAAGGTGGGCTAGTAATAGTAGTTAACCAATGATAAGTGGGTGCTTATAATAGGTGTGTATAAAAGAATCACTTTTGTAAATAATAGACAGTCAGGAAATATTCACGAAGATATAATGGCGTCGCCTCTTTGTATGCGAACTCCCACAGCCCAGGGCCCATCTCAGCTGCCAAACCTCCTCTCTGCTCGGAGTTGGGTTGAGCTTGCACAAGTTGGACTGGAGGTGACCTCACGCTCCACTGCAGTGGTTTATTGCACAGTTGGGTTTTCTCACCTGCCTCGTTGGCAAGGATTCCTCTTTTCCCAGCAGTTACAGGTACAGGTGAATTGGTGAACTTCTTAAAAACTGTGGTTTATGGCAGCACTATGAAAAAGTTAGGTGAGGCATATCAACCTTTTCTCACTGATCAGCATAGCTTTAGTGTGGAAATCTACAGCAGAAGTACTGAGGGCAATGGCAGAAACTCTCCTCAGTTTTCTAATAGTGTCTGAACAAGAGGCTAGGAAAGCATTTTTCAACCCCTTGGGGCGAATACATAAGAGTCAACACAAAAAGAGATGTGTGTTTGGGTGTAGATGCAGTTTAAACTATAAAGCCAAGAACCCTGAGCTTTAATACATTCAACACAAACATAGTGTAAAAGTAGTATCTGGTCTAATCACTAGTGCAAGTCCTAAACTTTACAGGAAAATAAAACAAGTCAGGCTTGCATCTTTCTCTGTATTACACACAGAAAGGGAGGAAGAATTCTTCCCATGAGAAACCAGTGTGGAAATTGAATGAAGAATTCTAATGACAAAGAACTATAAAAAAGGTTTGATCTCTACTAGACATTCCTATCTGCTGTCAAAAGTCAGTGTTGGTAGTAGAGGCAGTTCAGCAAGTTTGTCCAGTGTTGAACATTTTTTCAGAGTAAGAACAAACTGCCAACAATAGGCAATTTTCCCATTGCAGACTAACCTCAAATGATCTCATTCTGTATACTTCGGTGCACATAGAAAGAAGGCAGCCAAGAAATCCATAGATGCTAATGACTGCAGGAGAAATGATCAAGGTAAGGCGCAGACAACCTTAAAAGGTAACTTCATAGTGTCATTAGAGTGCTACAGCCAAGAGATGTAGCTGATGGCAAGGAAACTGCTAACAAAGAATTCCTGCAGTTAGATTTGAAACCTATCACCAAACAAGTCCTCTATAGTCTCTTTTTCTCCATGGGGCATTTACTAAGAAAAGGTATTTACTGAGGAAACACTGAACTTGTGAGCCCATTCATTCTTACCAAGCATTGGTTTTCTGTCTTAGGAAGTACAAAAGTGTGTCCTTCTCCTGCTAGACCTCGAGCATTGGTTTTTACTAATGTTTTGCCATTCACTCTACCAAAGAGTTCAGTTTAGAACACAAGGGTTTATTTTCCTCAGTGTCAAATACAGGGGTTCCATTCTCTGGGCCATCCTAACTTCCACCAGTTAGTCTTAAGGCAAATTAATTTTTGATTACTTTGCCCTACTTCTGCTGCATAGTAGTAATTGTATCAACTGATACTAAGTCCTTTCATAAAAGTGTGAGTTCTGTAAGCACACCAGAGGTATTTACTGTTAGCTATTAAGTTGCCTCTTGTCTGAGCCATACCTGGATCTTCTCTCTTGCAGTCTTCAGCATCTATAGATTTCTTGTCTGTCTTCTATGTGCATTGAGTATATGGAATCACAATAACTTGGGGGGCAAATTGAGTATGAAGCTTAGCATGCCTAAGCTTCATACTCAATTTGAGGAAGCTGTGAAATGAGGCTTTTGCTCTCAAGTCCAAACTGTAGTTGGATTTCAGCTCAGGCTGAGCTGACAGCCCAGCACAAGCAGCACACTAACAGCTTGGGTTTTGAAGGGCTGGCCTGATGCTGTCAGCCCTGGAAATTACATCCTCTGCACCTGCCCAGATGGTCCAAATTTGTGTGGACCACAAATGGTGTTCATGAGATCCCCTTCAGCCTGGTGTGTTCCAAGCGCAGCCATGCCTGGCCTCTCCTTCTGGATCTTTGTGTGCAATCATAGAGGGGTTTGGGTGGAAGGGACTTCACAGGTCATCTTCTTCCAACCAACACTGACGTATATGCAGAATAATGAGTGCAGCCATCCATCACCTTTTGAATTTTTGGGGTTTTTTTTGTTATCTAAAACACTCAAAATTCCAAATGCCCCTCTTGGGAGTGCTTGAAAACCCACAGCAGAGGACAATGCTGGGATTGCTCCTATGTGCAAGAGCTTCATCACAAAAGACAACTACATAGTGATATATCTGCAGTCACACTCCGGTGCAATAGAGATTTGGCTGGCCAAGGAAGAGGTGTCTGAATTCCTAAATCTTGGGTGGCAGCTATAAAAGAAGAAAGAAAGAAGATACTTTTGGAGGGGAGCAGTAAAAACTGATAACTTTGGTTTGTATTCCATTGGTTTAAATTTTTCAGAAAACCATACACAAAAATGTAAGGTTCAGCTTTCTGATAGGGACTGCAAACTTGACTTAAATGTCAGTCATCTGTGGAGCTGAGCAGGTATGAGGACCAAAAAATAGCTCTGTTATAGAATAATCCTGTACTGCTTTATTTGCCTTACTTTTTGCCATTGTAAAAAAGAAATATTGTCAAGACTGCACAGACAAGTTCTCTGAGCTAAGAACAAACAGAACTAAAGCAGCATGTGTGACATCAGTTTGGCCTCTGTGCTCTAGTGTGGTTTGGTAGGGTGCTAGGGCAGTACACAGCAGAAGCAGTTGCTCTTCGGTTCCTGAGTCAGTTGCTGCAGAAGTTGGACCACAGAATGAATGAAATATTGACTTGTTGGTCTTTTAGGTTCAGAAAAATGAAGAGCAGCTTTCTATCTCAGCCTCTGATGAGAAATGCTTTTTCTTAAACTGAAATTTCAGAGTTGGTCAGTAATGCGTCTTCATTACCTAAATACGCAGTTTGACCACCTTATGCAGTATAGGGTGTTCACCAACTGTAATTGACATAAATTTGGAGCTGTTGTTTGAGCAAAGATCTATCACAAAACACAGGTGCTTGATCTGAGTAGCCAAACCACTCAAGCAAAGTTAGCAGATATGTATTCCAATGTGCACATCTGAAAAATGATTGAACCATTTGTAATACATTTAAACTGGCATGCCAAGTCAGGACTGCTTGTTCCAGAGTCAGCTGTCACGGAAACAAGGCCTCAAGCATGGACTAATGACTGTTTTATAAAGAATCTGCTTTAAATTCATGTCTGCTCTTGTTCCAGATTAATTGTAACCTGTAAAAAAATCATTACTTCTAGCCTACTTCTTGCCTCTGCATTGATAAATTCCTCATGTGCCTTTCTAGAGTGCATTTTGCTACCATACAAGAAGTGGAAGCTTGATGTCCTTCTTCATTTGCACACGCAAGCAATTGTCAACACAATTGGCTTTGTAGTGTGACTTCAGTTGCTTTCAGACAGGGCAATTGATTTACAGTCACTGCAATAAGGAACACGTGAGGACTTGTTTGAAATATCTCCTTGTAATCCGACGTGTGTTGCCGTTGCTGAAACACCCCAGCAGCAGTCTGAGCCCCGTGGCTGGAGAGCTGCTTTCGTAAAGATCTCTGCTCTCAGGACACTCTCATTTCTGACACAATATTTTACTTATGCATCTCAATCCAGAAGTGATTTTTATTGCTGCTGCTTTGTAAGCATGGAAAATTAGATTAAAAATACTTTCTCTAAGTCCTCACTTTGTGAAAAGGTGGTGAAGCTATTTTATTTCATCACCAATTTCAGGACTCTTTTTGTCTCCATAAATTAAATGTTTGGGCTTTCATAAGCTTAGTTATAATTTAAAAACCCAACTTGTTCAGGGAAATGGAATTAAAAATAGATATTTTAATCTAAAAGCTTCGTAATGACTTGTACATTGGTTCCATGTCCTATCTCCTATTAACCTTTTGTTAACTGCAGAAAAAGCTATAATGTGGCCTTCTGCAGAGGGAGAAGAAATTAGGCTTTGCTAGTTCCACTGCCCACAGAGGCATTTTAATTTGTGTTTATTGGTGTCCTTAAAGGAAAACTGTTCACCTGAAATTTATGTTTGCACAAAATACAAGTTTTCAGTGAGAAGAACAGTCAGGAAGGCATTATTTCCATGGGATTTTGTCCTTTGACTCCTCTTTTACCAGAGTTGTCCAGTTTATCCCGGGATCCTTTGGTGCCCTTTCCAGGACAGGAGACAACATATGTTATGCTAATGTAAATCCGTGTGAATCCGTGTGAGTGTTGCCTGGCCAGGAGATTTGTTCCAGTCAGAATATACAGCATCTGCATCTTGCCATGCTTCTCCTCTCTCAGGGTATTGATTCCCATTACTGTGGTCCAGCCACTGACTGAGACCTCCAGGAAGTTCTCTTTCTGTCTGCTGTTCCTGCTGTCTCAGGACCTTCCCTGAGCATCTGTGTCACAGTGAGCAGCTTCTGTCTCTGCCTGTTCAGGCTCAGACCTAGGAATCTCTGCTCCTGTGCACCCTGGGCTTGGCAGGGAAAGGGCTCTAAGCACTTTGGCTATCACCTCTGGACTGCCACTGGTTTTCAGAAAACTTCAGGAGCACAGATTTCTCTCAGTCTTTCAGAATGGGTTGAACAATGTGACTGACAAGGCACTCATGTGAGCCCTCACGACAGAATTGTGTCTCTCAACATGCAGCTGTGCCCTGTAACCTCTGCAGGGTCAGTGGCTCCAGGAACAGGGGGAGCACAGATCCACAATGTCCCCTCTCAGAACACACCTCCAGCACCGTGTCCACGAGACCTGCTGCGAGTTTATGAGAAGTCTCTGACAAAGCACTGGAATTTATCGATGCTAAGTGTTTGCATTAGACAAAGAAGTGTGAAGGAAAAAACGTAATTACTCCTGTCTTTTTCAAGTCCAAAGAAAGATGACAGCCAGGAGTGGCAGAGGCTGAAAGTGAACCATACTGGAAATGCAGCAGGAGGCAGCTGTGTGCAAGGAGGAATGAAGAAGGCAGGTAGAAACACACAGGTGTTTTCGAGAGCTGTGGGTTTCTGATACCTGTAAAAGATCCTTCTCAATATAAACATAGGCACATTGGGGTGCGCTGGGGGAGAATTGCTTAGGGCTATGACAAGGAATATCAGAATTTATTTCAAATAATTTTTTAGGATTCACTCTGATCTTCACTTGAAGTTAATCTCCTTGGCAGGAGCAGAAGTCTGCCAGGGTGTACTTTGACACAGTGCACTGGAACTAACAGACTGGCTCAGTACTTACAACTAAGCAGGTAAATGGACTTGTATAAAGCCTGAGATGCAGGACTCTTTTAGCAATCATCTAGACAAACCAACAATTGCCACACGCGTACGGGTTGGTACTTTGAGAGAGGTTGAATTTTCTGCAGGTAATTGGTGAGAAGGCAGCTGTTGGCACCTGGTATATGCATGTTTTCCAGCAGGATGGGGCTAGCTGCTGTGCTGGGTCCTCAGTGGATGCTGTGGGCAATTGCATCCTCCTCCAGGAATGTGTACATGTTGCTATCCGTGTTTGTTTTATTGCAGATCATTGGATAAGAAGCTGAGAGAGATATAATTTTTTAATGTAATAGTTTTAGTACAAAATGGAGGAAATTTCCTCAAAATAATAAAACTCTTTTTTCCAGCTTTTTGCATTATTCCTATGCTTTCTTCCATTAGCTTTGTTTTCATGTGATAAAGACACAAGTTTCCCATGTTTGTTTGTTATTTTCACTTTGACAGTACCAGTAGTTTCTCCTGAGTCTTGGGTTGTTGGCTCTAACAGGATACTCCTTTTTCTCAGTATAAAGTGCCAGTGGAAAGAAGCATTTATTTGGCAAAAACAGGCAAAAAGTAAAATAAATACTTGGTCAAGTATAATGTCAAACAAGCTACTCCATGTTCGGAGGACACACAAATCCTTTGCCATGTATACACAACAGAGAGGAAGCAAAGAACACGGAGCACAGTTTTACTGACTTCAGAAAGAGATGTGCAACCCAAGCTGGATGCAATAAGCAGACTGTGATTAAGTGAATTACTGCATGAGTGGTTCATTTTTCCCCTTGTCATGATGTCACCTTTTCTACAGGCGATGGACTTGTCTCACAGTGCAGGACTTCTTTCCAGAGGTTGTGTCAGCCCCAACTGCCATGTCTGAGCATGAAGGTGAGCACAGAAAGCCTCAGTGATGGTTTCAGGGACCACTGGCACCAGTATTTCAGGCTAGGATATAATAACCACCCATCTGATGAAAGACACTGCCAAAATCACCAACCCTGTTGGTGAACAAATCTCTGGAGAGCCAGAATTTAACCTTTATTTTAGTCTTAGACCAAAACAGCTGTTTGGATTCTTGGAAAGCACTTAATATTATGCCAGCCAAATAGGCACCTGTGAGCCCAAGGCCTTGAACATCATTTTGATCCAGATTTTCAAAAAACCTGCGTGAGTCTTCAGATGGATCCAAGCTTTTAGAAGTCTAGAATAGTTGCCTAAATGAGCTCTGACAAAAGTTCTGGGAAGGTGTAATATGCAAACTCAGTTCTATTCTGTTTATTTGAGGTTTTCCTTCTTTCCTTTTTTCCTGTCACTATTTGGATTCAGGCACTGATCTCTTCTCCAGAGCAATCGTGACAGAACTCGAGGGAATGGCTAGAGCTGTGTCTGGGGAGGGTTAGGTTGGGTATTAGGAGAAGGTTCTTCCCCCAGAGGTGTTTGGGCACTGAACAGCTCCCCAGGGGCTGACAGAGCTCAGGGAGTGTTTGCCCAATGCTCTCAGGCTCAGGGTGCAGTGTTGGGGTGTCCTGGGCAGTAGTTAGACTGATGATCTTTGTTGGTCCCTTCCAACTCAGGATATTCTGTGATTCTATGAACATAATCACTGTTAATTGCTTATATTTGTTTTGGATAATTGCTTGAATGACTGTTTATCATAAAGTAAACATCACCCTTAACTGGCTGTGTTAGAACTGACAATGAGAACTGCAGGCTGATGATTTAAAGGAGTACTATATTTGTTTTCACCTCTCACTTGCAGCTCACGGGGCTTGGTGGTGGAACTCAAATCATGTGCTTGCTTTTCTCTGTGTTATCTCTTCATATGAAACTGACAGTCATTCTTATTTATTAAGGCAAACAGAGGAACCTATAGTCTTGATAGCAAATGAAATATAGTAAGTGATTTATCTAATTCCATGAATGTGCCTTAAATTATGGGAAATTATGAGTATTTCTTACTATATTTGTTCTTTATCTTAGTAAGTGACAATAATGCAGAGGCTAAGTGACACCATCCAAACAAGCACATTCTAAATTTAATTATGCCAAGTGTAATCACAGGAATCTAAATATATTAGCACAAGAATATTTTAATTCTGCACAGTAAATAGAAGTAGGCTGAGTTATGTTATAAAAAATTTAAGACATAAGCTTTCTCTTTGTCAGACCTTTATTTTTGCTCTCTGGAGCTGGATTCAAATCTAGGGGTTTTACCTTCACAGATAAGCAATAATCCATAATTCAATCCACTTTTCCTTAAATGCAAATATTTTTCTTACTGGATCTACATTATTTACATTCCAGGCAATATTACTTGTTCAGCAATATGCTAAACTCTTGTTATAGCTTGAGGTGAGAAGACAGATGATCTTGGAGATGAGGCAGGAGACAGTTAAAAAATCCATGGCTGATTTCAAAGCTGACCAGTGTTTAATGGATTGAGACTCAGAAGGCATAAAGAAAGCAGCATCAACCTTTGTGGCTGTAACCGAATAGAGTCCCTAATATATTAGAGAAAGAATCTTTCACATTGCTAATGACACATAAACAAGCAAGCCTTGTGCTTTTGCATGCATTTACATGGACACAAGCCTTATTTGCAAGGGATACAGAGAAAAGGAGTAAATTTATTAGAAGATGCAGTGGATATTTTAAAAAATTAGAGGTTACTTATCTCCAAAATACACACTCAGCCATTCCAGTGATGTAATGAGTGACCTTGTCCTTCTCACATTACGTTCCAAGAGTAGCACAAATTGCACAACAAAGCAGCATAATGTCTTGCAGCAAAGCAATTTCTCAAAGGGTATTTAGAAGCAGTTTGAGAGTGTTAGGATTGGGGTGATACAGTTTGTCTTGCTGTGTGGTCTTCCCCCTTTTTGTCCATCAGTGGGAAACAGTAAATCAATAAGAATTCTGTTATAAAATTGCTTCAATATGTAGCATTCCAGTCCAAGATCTACTCATGTGAATGGTTTTCCTCACCAGAGAAAGAAGAAATAGTGTTGTGAAATACAGCAAAATCTGTTTTTAGTGCAGCACGAGGTTTCTGATTCTGACTTCAGCAGTCAGTGTTACTGTGTCAACTGGTGCCAACAAACAGAACAAAGAGAAAAGAACCCATGCTGCACCAGTGAAGAAAATGGGTAGTGAATACCCACAGGCTACTGTGTGATTACACAACAGAGGCATTGGGTCTGGAGTATGTTTTGGAAACATCTTGCTACCTACACATGGGATTTGGTATTTTAAAGTAAGTTACATATTATGAAAACCTTTTTTCTGTTCCGTTAGTGCACTATTTCTCTCTTTATTTCCCAGAGGTACAGTTTTGGCAGTGTCCAGTTTCAGTGCCATCTGAAATGTGATGGCCCTCACCCCACAGCATTGTTCACCTGCCACCTGGGGCTCCACCTTTCCTCGGGGTCTGTCTGGATAGTCTGCACCTCTACCTCTCTGGTTCAGGCTAATTCTGATTTCTATGCTTGAAAAGTCAGTTCACAGCTAAACACACACTATTTACCCAGGCTGTGCAGCACCTTAACTACAGCAGTTGTTATTTTACAGATATTTAGCGATCTTCATCCCGAAGAGTCAAAATATAACTGCAGCATAACAAGCCAAGACACAAAGTGTGTATAGAGACCCTGTCACTCTGTGCTAACTGAATCCATCCTTGAGGTGGAACTTCTGCTCGCAGTGTATGGGAACCTAGCAGACTGTTTAAAGCAGAGATGAATGGTGTGCAGGTGATGCCCAACACACTGTAGTGCTGTGCTGGTTTTAGCTGTGATGGAGTTCATTCTCCCAGGATCTGGTGCAGTACAGCGTTTGGATTCGGAGTGAGAACACTGTTGATAGCACACTGATGTTTTGGGTTCTGCTAAGTTGTGTTTATCCTAAATCAAGGACATTTTCTTTCTTGTGTCACATGGTCTGCCAGTGAGAAGGTACACAAGAAAACTGGGAGGTAGCAGAGCTGGGACAGGTGAGCTGAACTAGCCAAAGGATATTCCACCCCATGGCACATCATGGCCAGGATATATGCAGGAAGGGCCGATCCGGGGTAGGGACGGGGCTGTGCCCGTGCGCGGGTGTGAGCATTGTGCATCACTGATTTTTCTCTTTATTATCCATTAATTAGCATTTTAGCTCATTCGGCTAATGAGGAGCTGTGCGCAGTGCCCGTGGCTCGGGGCCGCGCGGCGGCAGCGACCCCTGCTGGTGTGCGCGGGTCCTGCGGGTCCCATGGCCTGAGAGCGCTCAGAGAGTCAGAGAATACACCAGGTTGGAAGAGACCTCTAAGA
>NW_008661828.1:24922-27947 GCF_000695815.1 Acanthisitta chloris | reverse complement strand
GGTAGAAATGGGGGGGGGGGATGACAGACTGTAATTTCCTTCTTGAATTTCAGAAGGATGGTGGGTGAGGGTGCTGGAGACACAGCTCAAGGCATGGTACCAGGATGCCTCAGGATTTTGCTCAAAGCCTGAGTTTGTGCTGCTGTGTAAACCAGTGTGATGACTGACAGAGTTTTGCTGGTGCTGATGGTGTTTAGCAGGTATTTCAGGGCTGAGAGCAAAGCAGCATGGACTGTCACTCAGACACGTGAACTCCTGGCAGGAGTGGACATACCTCTGGGGCTTACAGGCCTGGCACAGGCATTGCAGGATCAGCTGGTTGCTGAATCACAGGGACCAGGGCTGGGATTTGACTTCTGAAATCCATCTGCCTGCCTTCAGTGGCACCAACAGTGCTCTCACTAGCAGCAGGGCTGTGGCATTGTGCTTTCTTCATGGCCAGATGATCACAGGGTGTTCCAATCACCTCTGCTACTGGTACCATGACAAAAACCTGGTGCCAAACTCTCTGGATTCTGAGGTCTCTCCAGACTTCAGATCCTATTTCTGATCTGGTTCAGCCATCAATCTGTACCACCTGGGAAGTGCTTCCATTTGGAGCAAAGTCTGATCTCCATGAGCTGGAATGGAGTGTGTGTGCACTGCATGGGTGGAGTGTGACTATGTGCACCTGAGCACACTGATGCAGACTCTGAAGATGTAACTCACTTAAGGACCTTAAAGAACATCTGGATCCTGTAGGAATTCCTTGGCAGATGAGCAGTGGATGAAGTACTCAGATGGAAGAACCATCTCTGAGCTCCTGGCAACAGAGAGAAGGGGAGGGAGAAGAGGGAAGCTCTTCCGCCAGGGAATCAAATGGAAGGATTCACCTTGAGGATACCAGTGTGGGCAATCCCCTAGGCATGGGGGCATTACCCACTGCAGGGCTTCACTCAGGCAAAAGGGGTGAATTCCTTTTGAGGTACTGAAATTAAGGGAAATAAAGGATAAAAAAAGAAGGCATTTTTTACATAGGAACTTTTAAGCAAGAAAAAAACCCTCCATTCAAAAACACATCCAGACACAAGCCCCAAGGTGGGAGGTACAAGAGAAACTATTTTTCTTTAGTAACATTCATGGCAGAATTCCCTTTACTGCAGTGTAATGTCACAGCACACAGTGCCCTGGCACATACAACATATTTTAGACAGAAGTAAAACTTGTGGTTTCAATGTCTTTTAAAGTCATCCATTGGTTTTGTGCCAGGGCATTTCTAATTTTTTATTTCATCTCCTGCTTTTCTGAACAGAAGGAGAAAAAGAAACCCCAACTTGATGACAGAGGTGTAGGTACCTGCATTAAATGAGCAAACCCCATTGTATAGAGAGAACACTCTGACCTCAAGGCAGACTGGAAGCCTTTGCTAATGCTGAAAGGATTCTACCAACTCCAGCATCAGAATCAAGTTCAGTTCTTCCTCATGTTCAGGTGGAACTTCCTGAGCATCAGTGTTTGCTGTTCACTCTTGTTTGATTGTTTTCCCCCACTCAGCAGGGTCTGATCATCCTCTTGGCACTTCCCACTCATGTCCTTGAATCCATTACTGAGGTCCCTCTCAGTTGTCTCTTCTCGAGGCTGAACAGCCCCAACTCCCTCAGCCTTTCCTCATCCCTGAGGTGCTCCTTCAGGTGGAACTTCCTGAGCATCAGTGTTTGCTGTTCACTCTTGTTTGATTGTTTTCCCCCACTCAGCAGGGTCTGATCATCCTCTTGGCACTTCCCACTCATGTCCTTGAATCCATTACTGAGGTCCCTCTCAGTTGTCTCTTCTCGAGGCTGAACAGCCCCAACTCCCTCAGCCTTTCCTCATCCCTGAGGTGCTCCAGTCCCTTCAGCATCTTCCATGCCCTTCCCTGGACCTGCTCCAGGAGCTCCATGTCCCTCTGGCCCTGAGGAGCCCAGAACTGGACACAGCACTCAGGTGTGACCTCACAAGGGCTGAAACATTACTTGCACTCAGAATAATTAAAATGTCTCTGTTTTTCTTGAGCCTTCACAGGATAAATTTGAGGATATCCTCTGTATAGCTGTTTTTGCTGCTACTGCCATGTAAAATGAGCTATTTTGTTTCTGTTGTAGCTCTGGGTGGCTCTATCCTAGAGTAAGACGAAAGCTCAAAAAGAAACTGCAACCATATAGCTAGAAAGGCATTCAGTGGACAAAAAGGGTCAGTTGTAGCATGTGAAATTGTCTGCATTTTCTACTACTTTCCTAAAATCAGGCTGAAAATATCCCATGGAATTCACAAGCATCTTAAAATAAAAGGAAAAAAAACCCCCACAATGAAGATTTTCTTGCCTTTGTCGAGACTCCTGTCAGGTCAGAGAACAGCATATTCATGCTATTCATGCTAATTACTTTCCCTGAAACAAAACCCACACAAAACAATGATGGGAATTCCTTTTTTCTTTGGGATGGCATTTGTGGTGAGCATTGTGTTTGCCTCTACAGCACATTTTTCCATTTGCTTTCATGTTCTTTCATAACTCCTACCAAAAAAAGAAGCCTTTTGAAGGATAACTTAGCACAAAACCCTACTTACTTCAACAGTATTTTTCATGGCACACGTAATATGCACAGCTCATCCACTGATGCAGTCCTGAGGCTCGAAAGGTGTTTGTTGTGTTATGTCACTTAGATAATTATGTGGGCACTGCTGAACATTGCTTTGAAACAGTCAATAAAGTAAGGTGAAAACCTGAATTATCTTTGTTTTCACACCTTTTGGAATGCTGATAGAAAACTCAAGCAGCAGCACTAAGACAAGTATTGTACGTGCATATTTAGCTCTAGAGTCCCCTCAGTGCAGCTCCATGGAGCCTGCAGAGCAGTTGTGAGATCAGGTGTTTTCTCATTCATTGAATGGCACTGGCCAGCATGAAATTCTGTACAGAAAAATGTTGGGAGTGATGTAGATCCTGTCTCTCTCCTCAGCCCTCATGAGGTCACACCTGGAGTGTTGTGTCCAGTTCTGGGCTCCTCAG
>NW_008661828.1:0-24683 GCF_000695815.1 Acanthisitta chloris | reverse complement strand
CAGGAAGTTCCACCTGAACATGAGGAAGAACTTCTTTCCTGTGCAGTCACTAAGCACTGAACACATTGCCCAGAGTGGTCATGGATTCTCCCTTACTGCAGGTATTCCAGAGCCATCTGGACACAATCCTGAGCCATGTGCTCTGGGCTGGCCCTGCCTGAGCAGGGAGGTTGGACCAGATGACCTGTTGTGGTCCCTTCCAGCCTGACTGATTCTGTGTGATTCTGAGATGTGAGCTCTGGTCTAACCCCTGATCCTGCTGTGCACATGTGCTGCAGAGACAGACTGGGAGTGGTGCAAGCTGGAAAGAAACCCCCAAAACCAAGAGGCACAACTGCACGTACCTGTCAGGGCCCAGGAGAAGGGGTGAATTTCTGTCAAGCTGGTAGGAGTTTTCTCATCAGCTTCAGCATGTTTTACTCTGCCTGCCTGGTCCTTTGGCTCCAAAACACACCTTTTTTATCTCTCAAGCAAAAAGAGAGTTCCTGCAGCTGTCAGTAGTAATAAGTCTCTTCAAATCAGTCACCAGGGAACAACTTCACTCATTTGTACACACAAAGCCAATGTAATGCAGGAATGTCAAAAGCCACCGTGGCTGGCACCTGCAGACAGGCTGAAAAAGTCAATTCTGGTTGACTTTGGAGCAGCAGTTCAGTCTTGACTTCCAAAGAGTTTTCACTGCCTGTGAATGGTAGGGTTTAACCTGGAAAATGTTACAGCCAGCTAAAGGAAAGTGTGGTTACAGCTGCTGATTAGAGATGAGGAGTGTCTGTTGGGATCCCCCCCCTTCCCTCTCCAGCCCAGAGAAGTTGCTTAGGCTTGAAAGCAACCAAGAACATGGACTAGGACATGGGTTTAAACTTCCAATGCTTTCAGTGTGTCCAGTTGTAACACTTCACAGAGATACCACAAGTTCATGTCTTTGTTTTGTTTTTGTTTAAAGGCGAACTTTGTTTTCCTTGGAACAATTGAGCATGGTGGATTTGTAAGGAAATTAAGCCCAGGTTTTTTTTCTTCTGCATGTTTGAATAACTAAACAAATGTTGCTGGCAGTGATAGCGCTGCTACTGAGTCAAAGGATAGCAAAGGTTCCTGTGCTTGCCAGTAAAGCTCCCTCTGGACTGTGTCTGGCTTGGCATATGTTGCATATGGTCCCATATATAGAATCATAGAATCATCAAGGTTGGAGAAGTCTAAGACCATCCAGTCCACCCATTAACCTGTCACTCCTGGAACCCCTAAACCATATCCTCCAGTGTCAGATCCAGATGACTCTTAAACACCTCCAGGGATGGTGACTCCACCACCTCCCTCAGCAATTCCCTATTCCACTGCCTGAACACCCTAACAGGGAAAACATTTTCCCTAACATCGAATCTGACTCTCCCCTGTCTCAGTTTATGGCTGTTCCTTCTAGTCCTCCATATCTACATGTGTGCATGTGGATATCAATAGCTATATTTATTCTTGTGTATGTGTTTGTGTGTGTACTTACACGTAGAGGAGTTTTTAAAAACAAAAAGCTAAACCCAAGAAAATGAACAACTGATCAGATCCCAAAGGGCTCTGCTCATAAAAAAAATAATTTTAGTGCCAAAAAATTGAGAAGGGTTGTCCCAACAGACTGTATGTTTTAGGAGTGTAGAGGGGATGGAGGGTGAGGTTAAGTTAGCAGAAACACCAGCAACATGCGACATGAGCATTACGCCAAGTATTTCAAGAGTGGACTGAATTTTATGTCTAGTTCATGGCTTGGTGAAAGGTTCTCACTGGTGCTATGAGGAAAACCTGCCCATGTTTTGAATGTGGGACAGAAAGAGCTCTACGAGCGTTTCTGGTCAATCAGGATGAATTCTGGTCTGGGAACAGGGAATTTTTCCTAGCGCACGATGCACAAGGGAAGTTTGTTTTTAAAGATTAGTTTACTAGCTTTGTGCACTTTGGCCCTTTTACACATACTAATTGGTTTGATGGTAGTTTGAGGATGGTATTGGGATCATCTGTTAGTCAGACTTCAAGTTAATTAACCAGCCAGCCCTCTCACACTGGAAGGGGCTTGTGTATGATTATGAGTCACCCACTTGGGTAACTGATATTCGTTTATTTTTAGGCAGACTATGAGGCACCCAGACACTAAGGCAATGGGTTCCAGATCAGTACTTTAAATATATGGAATATACTGGTGATTTGGACCTTGCAGATGAGCAGAGTGTCTGCTTGCTCACCACCTCTCCCTTTGTAGATGATGAGGTCAGGCTCATCACATGAAGACAAATTCCTTAACCTAAGTATAGTTAAGACTCATTCCTGAAATACAGAGAAAGCATTATTTTAGGATGGATCTGTATGTACTCTTGTAGCCCTTGCTAGGCCCTATATTTCTAAGTGAAGGAGTTGGTCTTATCCATGTGAGAGTATAAATATTTACGGTGCTACAATAACAACATCCAAATTTGTTTTGTGGCTGTCCTTTATTCTTGAAATGTGGTGCTCAAAGTGTGGGTCCATGAAAGTATGGGAGGTGGAAAAAGTGAGGTGCAGAAAGCACAGGGGGATTTGGGAAGAGAGGTCTTTGGGGCTGTTGAAACAAGTTGCCTGTCTTCCCAGGTTATCATGATAATCCCTTTAATGAATGCACCAGGATGATTTTCATACTTAATTAAGCTCCAGAGCCTCGCTTCTTGCTGCCACCTTAAACATTCATGGCCAGCTCAGACCCATGTGTACTTGTGCCAATGCTGACTTTCCTTCAGTAGCTTTTGTCATAGGGCATGTCCCAGTTTTTTTCACCAGGAGAAGGAGGAAAATTCTTTTGTTCACATTTCTGGATGAGGAATTTGGAAATAGAAGGAAGACATTGTCTAACTAGGAGTCTTCCAGGGGCCAGTGCCTTCTCCTCAAGTGGAGTAAGTATTTTTCTTCATTTCCCTTTCCTCAATTTTTGGCTCCTCCATCCTTTTCTCTATCTCCCATTTCTCCCACAGACCTCCTGATTTTTCTGTGGCACCTGCTGTGTGCATTCCCCATCCCTTCTGACCCCACTTTGCTCCCTCTCCTCTCTGCCATGGCTTTAACACCTAGGCTTCCTGCACACTGTCCCCTTTGCCCACAGTGGTTTGGGTTCCCTGTCCAGCTCAGGTTGAGCTCCCTTACCTCCCAACCAGCCACTGCTCCATCAAAGGTCAGGCACAATTTTACAGTGGTGGCTGAGGACTTCTAGTGCTGGGAGCTCAGGACAATGCTCAACCCTCAGCAGGGGCTAAATGTCACCCATCTTGGCTGTTCAACTCTGTTTCAGTGACCCCATGGTGTGTGGGGTCCTCGGCTTACCTCTTGTTTCTCATTACAGAGTCTCCCCTGGTGCTGCCATGGTGCATCTCCCATGGGTAGCCTCCATGGCTCTCCAGTGTCCACGTGGCTCTCCAGTGTCCACATGGCTCTCCAGTGTCCACGTGGCTCTCCAGTGTCCACATGGCTCTCCAGTGTCCACGTGGCTCTCCAGCTCAGCTGTGGACCTTTGCTGTGGGTAGATGATGAAGAGAACTTGGGAGAGGGGATGAGAGATGAAGCCTGCTGTCTCCCCCAAGTAAGATTTCTCTGTGTGGAAGGGCAGCAGTAGAGAAAGGTGACAGAGTTTTCACTGCTTGCTATTTGCTTTAGATTTTGGGGAAAGCACAGGATAGGGGGACATAAATGTCACCAATTCTCCTGCAGAAATGACTTTGGACCATGGAGGATGACAGGAAGAAAGATAACCATAGTGAAATGGAGACCTGGCAGCTTGTTTATATTGCAGGATGCCTTGAGTCCCACACACCTTTCTGTGAATGTGAGATATGGAGCATTACTTAAACGGTGTAAACAATCATTTATTCATTCTTACTCTATAGCTTGGTGCACAGGGAAAAAACTGCTGGGAACAAGGTGTCTTTCTGGAAAAGTGTCATTTTTATAAGAATTGCATTAAGGAAACAGTTGACTGAATTTAGAATTCCCATTTTGTGTGTTTATGTCTTAATACTGTATTTTTGACCTTGTTTAGTGTATTTTGTGTAAGCAGTGACTTAATTTGCAATGACTTTTTTTAACTGCTACGAAGATGATTTCCATGTTTTCCGGTATTTGTTTTAGCATTGTCACTACATATACACAATCTTCTCTTTGGTTTCCAGATGGAAACCCCTGCATTTTCCTCCTCCTGAAACGGGATCTTTTTACATCTTCCCTCGAAATCATTTTGCTGTATACATTTCATGTCTGATCATTTCTGCAACACAATTTAATGAGCTTTGCTGATAGTAGTTTCCAGTGTGACAGTACTGCAGCAGCACAAGTCCTGTGGTTCTGGTGAATGCAGTGAAGATTTTTTTTTACATGAACTCTTTCTATTTTGTGGTTGCAATAGGATTTGGAAGGCAATTTTTGCCAATTAAGGTAGAATTAAAGAGAGGTCTTTCGTGCATGAGTTCAGACTCGGAGACAACTCCTCGCAGCGGTTTGATCCCAGTTGTTGGTGGTCATGGAATCACATTAAGGAGGTTTAGTACTGGGTGATTGGAAAGGGATTTTCTGTGAGCCACGGAGGCCTGGCAACGTCAGCATGATGGGGGAGGTTTTTTTCTGCATGCCTTCTGGCTCTTGGCTCAAGCCAATGGCACAGCTCTCTTGCTATTACAAACACTCAATTAAATCAGCACTGTATTTAATAAACAATTTAAAAATATCAGATGTAGCAAAACAAACATGGAGATGACTGAACCAGTGTTGTTTTTAGAGGTGGCAGAGAACAGAACATCCTTTTCTTGGAAACACTACACATCCAGGAGGAAAGTGGCTCCTTTGCAGCATGTGTCTCAGCTTCTCCAGACACTGCTTGCAAAGCCTCAGCAGCACTGGCCCATGGAAACCCTGTGCCAGTGCTTGTAGAAGCATGGGCTCCACAGCTCTCCTGGGCATGTTCCTTCTCTCTGTCACCTAAATAAAAATCCATCTTGAAATTCTTGCATATGAGGGCTAAAATGGTTTGGGAAGAACCCAGGGAATGAGTAATTTGGATAGAGGAAAAGAGATGCTTTCAGTGACCTAAAACCAGCTGTCAGTTCTGAAAGGCAGTGGCAAAAATCATGCCTGGACCTTGACTGAAATCTGTTGTTTAAAGCTGATGACCAAGAAGTAGGTAGATGCCATGCTTTCCATCCAGACAACTGCAGCTACGGGCTGGGTTTGGCTGCTGATGTGTGAGGAAGGACAGCTTCAGGTCTCGGATTGTGCTGATGCTTGAGTAGTTTGGAGACATGCTAACAACCCCTTATTTACTAAAGGAATGGAAAAAACCTCTCTGCAAAATCCTGAACAACCCAAATACAACACCATGTTGAATCATTTCTCATAGAACCATCAAGGTTGGAGGAGACCTCTAAGATCATCCAGTCCAACCATTAACCTGTCACTGCGGGAACCCCTAACCTCTAACCCAGATCCTCCAGTGCCAGATCCAGATGCCTCTTCAACACTTCCAGGGACGGTGACTCCACCATCTCCCTGGGCAATATTCCAGTGCCTAACTTCTCCAAATCAACCATCCAAAGTTAAGCTGCAGATGAGTCCTCCTCTGTCTCTATGCCCTAATATACCTGAAGTTCTCAAAGACTTGACTGATTTTTGTTCTCTTTGGGCTGATAGATGCATTTCTGACCAGGCTAGGAGAATTTCATGCAGGTTGTCCTGTTGCCCACATTTCATGCTAATCTAATAGGTCTTGAGGAACCACTGTGCTGCTGTCTGTCCCTGTTTGTTGACGTGCTGGTAGAAATGCTGATGCAAGGTGAGAAGTTTACAACTGAGATCTCAAGACTTCATTTAGCATGCAGCATGGATGCAACTCCTCTGAAAAGTTGTCTTAATTTGCATGAGTGCTGTATCCCCAGTGAGTGTTGCAAAGGCAGAGACTCACTGTGTTTGGTTTTGCTCCTTGTTCTTTCCGCATCTGGCTGTGGCACCTCGGGGTATGGTTCTTCTCATCCTCCAGGGAAGATCTGCAATCCTCTCACTCTGGATTAGCAGCTGAATATCATGTGGTCTGGGAGAGTTCTGAGTTTTTTATATCTGTAAGGTAGAACTGATCTTCCTGGAAGGACTAGATAACCAGACAGGTTTGATGACCTCTAAAGGGACCTTCAATTCCTTTCTTCTGTCATCACACATCTCAAAGAGATCCTCCAAGTGCTGGGAAAGGAACTATGGGCTGTTTTAGCAGCAAGAAGCACCCCCACCAGACCCTCAGTTGTCAGGTCCTCACCTGGACACTGGGCCCAGGTCAGAACAGGATCCCCCTGCCCACCCAGAGAAGTGTTTTTATCCTCCTTCCTTCGCAGGGAAGTGGCAAGAGAAGAATAAAAATCAAATCTCTTCACTGGTGCCTGGGCAAATAGTCAACTCTCCAGCGTCTGCAAGTTATTTTTGTTTAATAAAATGCAGCAGAGTAGGCTTTCTCAGGAGACTCTCTTTGCTTCACTCTGTACTGCAGGGTCAATATTTTAACAACTTATTTTTCCTCACATTTGTACTCTTCCACTAAGTATTTGTGCTGGCGTAGCTGAGATGGGACTGACCCCATTAAAATGCAGGGAGAGAAGTGTTAGCAGCAGTGACCCTCAGCCTGCTGTGCAACACCATGAACAAAATGCTCCAAACAGGCTCTTGCCATGGGCAGTGGGGACTTTCTTGGATGCTGCTGTGCCCACTGTGCAGAAAGAGCACATGGGCAGCTAAGGGCAGATCTGTACCTAGGTAAGTGGAAGAACATGACTCTGAAAATCCCTCTGTAGCTAAAACCTAACCCAAAGAAGCACTTTGGGTTTTGAAATGAAAGTTCACTGGATGACTGAAGTGTGTGTGTAGGTGCTCCAGCACTTAAGCCAAAAGCATGATGCTAAGACCATGCCCACACATCTGCCTCAGGGACAGCAGACAACAGGATCCAACCCACCTCCAGTGTATCCATAGCTGTGCTCTCTTGCAAATGACCATGGTGAGTGAAACTCCTCAGTCTGCCACATCTCTTCTGTCCCCCTTGTGCTGGGTCAAAGCTCTGCTCTGGCACAGCCACAACAGCCTTGCAAGCAGCCCCATAGCTGGGGGAGACTTCTAGGGGATGGAGACACAGAAGTTGTTTCTCTGTGAATGGGCAGTGTCTGCTAGCAGCCGAGAAAGCCACCAAATCCTGGGCTGCATCCAAAGGAATGTGTCAGCAGGTTGAAGGAGGTGATTCTCCCCCTACACTCTGTTCTTGTGAGACTCACCTGGAATACTGCACACAGTTCTGGTGCCCTCAGCGTAAGGATGTGGAACTGTTGGAGCAAGTCCAGAGGAGGCCACGAAGTTGCTTAGAGCACTGGAGCATCTCCCCTAGGAAGACAGGCTGAGAAGGTTGGGGCTGTTCAGCCTGGAGAAGAGAAAGTTGTGTGGAGACCTCAGAGCACCTTCCAGGAGCTGAAGGGGCTCCAGGGAAGCTGCAGAGGGATCTGTGTTAGGAGCTGCAGGGACAGGACAAGGGGCAATGGGCACAAATTGAAGGAGGGGAAATTGAGGTTAGATATGAGGAAGAATTCTTCCCTGTGCGGGTGGTGAGACACTGTCCCAGGTTGCCCAGGGAGGCTGTGGCTGCCCCAACCCTGGCAGTGTTCACAGCCAGGTTGGCTGAGCCTTGAGCAACCTGCTCTGGTGGGAGGTGTCCCTGCCCAGGGCAGGGGGTTGGGACTAGATGATCTGTAAAGTCCATTCCAAAGCCTAAAATTTTATGATTCTGTGATTCTCTCCTGAATTAGTGGCTGGACCACTCTGCTGCAGGACACAGCAGGGACCTGCATTGCAGAGGGAGGGTTTGCCTGACTACTTGCAGTCCAGGGCAGTAGCATTCTGACATTCTAGGGGTAGAGATTTGCTTCTCAGTCCCTAACACTATATGCTTTTAAAAAACTAAAAGTAGTGAAAGTATTACAAAGCCATGGAGTTGATTGGAGCAAAAGGCATATTGTCACAGGTTCAGGGTTCTGGTGGATTCACGTGGCAAACTAGGTCATTAGTAAAGGCTAAAATGATGAGTGAGTGGCATTTCTGCCCATTTGGGGGTCTGCAGTGGGCACTAGGTGAAGTGAACAGATCCCTGGGGAAGTTGTTAACTCTCAGGTCTGTCCTGCCCAAGCATTTCTCCAATTCCAGAAACCACTGAGTTACTAACATGAGTTCTTAATATGAGTTACTAAGTTTCCTGCTTGATCTCAGTACAGAGCCAGGGAAACTGAAGGAAAGTATCTAGCATTTCCACCTGGTTGGCTTCTGCCTCTTTCTTTCTTTCTTTTCTTTCCCCGTTTCCTCCTCTCTCCCTGGTCTGCTTGAGCCTCTACTTCAAAGTCAGGATAACGCAGCCAAGATTGCATTTTTGCTAAAGTCCTGTGAGGGTGCTCAGGAAGGCTGAGCAGTGCCCTGACTAGCCCAATGCTGGTACAAATCATCTCAGAGGAAATGATAAGAGCATGAGCTGTGTCCTTTCTTACACAATGAGATGGAGGGGAAGAGTCAGCACCACAACACTCACTGTCTCTTCTGTCTCTGTGGCTCTTCCCTCTTGCTCTACATTTGTATGTTCTTGTCTTTTCTTCTTCCTCTGGAGGAACAAAAGAAAACAACATCTGCTCTGGCCCATTTAAAATAACATTTTCTCTTTTTGCCAAGATGGACAGTTGTTGTCACCTCCAGTACCTTACAAGAACCAGCCAGAGAGTGAGTGGCTTTCCCTGGGAGTAGGTCACTCTGTAAGCAGGAAAAATAATGAAGCCTGTTTCTCTGCAGATCTGTGTTCCTATCACATAAAGGGCAGTATTGACTTTTAAGTTAATTATACTCAAATCTACTGTTATCTCTGCATACAGCATATCTTGCTCTGCAACTCCCATGTTCTTCAGCCACTCTGCCTCCCTTATGTCCCCACAGCTGCTCCTTCAGCCTTTCCTCCTCCTTTCCATCTTCTCTGCACATTGTAGTTTCCGTGTTTTGCTGCTGCTCCAGGTTTCTCTTGAGATTGTCTTGTCATTTCCTCCTCCTTTTTAACCCATCCCTTCCCCTGACATAATTGCTCTTCTCCTTGCAGGGCTCTGTGAGCTGCTGCCAGCGTGAATAACAGGAGGGCTGTGGTCGAGTAGTAACGACTCCCAGTGCATGGGGAGATCCAGGGAAAACAGGAAAGCTCCAGGGAAAAATACCTCGCCCCACTCCTCCACAACTAGTGATCTCTCAAAGTCTCTTATATCTCCATTAGCCACAACAGACCCTCCAAAACTAGCTGTGCTCCATAGAATCATAGAATTTTTAGGGGTTGGAATGGATCTTAGAGATCATCTAGTCCCAGCCCCCTGCCCTGGGCAGGGACACCTCCCACCAGAGCAGGTTGCTCAAGGTTTCCTGCTGCCTGCCATGGCACAGCTCTTTCATGCAGCTGGAGACAGCAAAGGGCTCACCCAAGCTCTCAGTGTCAGGGTGGGACATTGGTTTAACCCCAGTGCCAAGGCCTACATGGCGCAGCAAATAAAAGCGCAAGAAATGAGCCACAGCTACTCCCTGGTACTCAATCCGCCCTTTGCACTGTGCAGTGCACTTTCTCAGTGGCTGCTAACTCTTATTATACATTTTTAATTGATTAATTTTTCATCCTTATCCTAAGGTCGCACATTCATGGCAGTCATTGTCAGCACCCCATGTTCATTTCATGTAAAGCTATATTTAGACATTTCTCGGATGACATATCCTTAATGTCCAATATCCTTTTACGGCTCATATAGAGTCAGACTTCAGACCTTTAGACTAGGGTTTGTCTAGTCTTTGCCTGGACCAAAAGATGTGTAGATCAGGAGAAGCTCTTCAGTCCCATCACTGTGACCACAGTCACACAGCTACGTGAGGTTCCTGTTTTTTTCATGCTGTTTTGGCATTGCATTAGCTTTCCCTCTTCCCTTCACTGCCTGTCCATGGCACACTGCCCATGAGTGGCTCTGAGGGCTCCTGTCTTTGGCCTTTTCCACAATGGCACTGAGGTGGCTGTTGTGTATAGCATCAGTTGATGCACATCTTGTACTCACCATGGCACTACACTTCCCCTTTCTTTTCCCTTACAGCATTCATAGAATCATAGAATCAACCTGGTTGGAAGAGATCTCCAAGATCATCAAGTCCAACCCTACTGTGGTCACTAAGTGCCACATCCAGTCTCAGCTTGAAAACCTCCAGGGATGGTGAATCCACCACCTCCCTGGGCAGCACATTCCAATGCCTGATCACCCCCTCTGTAAAAAAATCTCTTCCTAATATCCAACCTAGCCCTCCCCTGGAAGAGCTTGAGTCTGTGCCCTCTTGTCCTGCTGCTAGTTGCCTGGGAGAAGAGACCAACCCCCCCCTGACTCCAACCTCCTTTCAACCTTCCACACATAATCCACCCTCCCCACGCCCCCCAAATATTTTGAAGCCAAGTGATAGTGTAGAAATTGTGTGACTGAAGCAAAATCATCTGAGGTCAACTTGGGAAAGTCAAAACCGTGTTCTCTGCTTCCTGGCCACTGTTTTTTATAAATCCTGTAAGAATTTAATTAAGCCTGAAGGACTTTACTTTCTATTAAGTGCTGTTGAGATTGGCTAATGGGGGAAAGAAGATTGAGGGGGGAGAGCTGTGCATTGCTGAGCTGATCTCATAAGCCTTAGTTTGATAGGAAATTGGTATAAAATGGCAAAGGGAATAAGTCGCGTTAAAATAACAGCCTCGCTTGTTCCTTCACATATTCGATGCTTTTAATATTTTCTCTCTCTTTCAATACATTAAGGGGGATACACGGGGCTGAGATGCTCTGTCTGAAGCCTCGGACTGCATTTGCCAAGTCGAAGTTGAGTTAGCACTTTGGAGCCTCTGGGGCTGTGTCTTGCATGAGAAACAACAGAGCTCGTTATTGTCCCCGAGCCCTGTGCCTATCAGTGGCTGCACTGCGTGATGCTAGGTGACACGTGGGAGAAAACAGCATCTCCTCCAGAATATGTGAAAAGGTAGGTTTGACATAAGATTAAATCAATAAGAGGAAGATGGATGAGCATTCATTACCTGTATTATTGAGGAGACTGCTTTAAGAGAAGGGAAAGTTTACCTTAGGACATTTGTTCCCCTCCCCTTTGTTGTACAGCTGCTTGTCAGTCAGCTCTTTGGCTGCCACAGTTGGGAGAGTGTGTTTCAAGGTGAACTGTTGCTTATTTCAGTTTGCCTTAAAATGTTGCTTGGCAAACCGAGGTAGTTCAGGAGATGATTGATGAGCAGTGAGACAAGCACGCAGCAGGGACAGGCTGGACAGCTAGGATGACTTCAGCTACAGTCCAGAGCTGATCCTGTCATTTAAAAGGCAGGATTGGGTCAAAAGGAAAAGGGATGCTAAGGGAGAAGGGATAAATAAGGCGGGGAAGGGAGAGAGAGAGAGACAGTTTTAAAGACTAGGAGACAGGCTGTGATACAGTAGTCACCATAGTGATGATGAGGGAGGGAGGCAGAAGACAGGGCAGAAACAAAGTCAGTCAATAGTAAAAACACTCAAGGTTTAAAAGGCTTCCTGCTGGCTGTGTGCATGTCTGGGTGTCCTGAAGCTGGGCAGGCACCAGCTGGCATCTCCACACCATTCTGCTGCTCTTGTTTTGTTAGAGGTTCATTTCAAGTTATTATTTGGACCATCACGAAACAGTTACAACAATGTTTTAGCTAAAGGACATTCTCTTTTGATACAAGTGACTTTTGGCTAAGCTTGACTAACACTGCAGTGAGATTGATAAGGGAAAAGAATTCCTTCCTGCCTTTGGCTAGTGCCTTTCTGTTGTTAGTGCATTTACTTGCTGTGAAGGGTGGGTTGCCCTACTGAACACAGCTGCACACCAACCAGAGGAGGACCTGCAGATCTGTGGTAGACCCTTTGGTCCCTCAGTGCATGGAAATGGCAAGGTAACACCAGAATGGGATCCACAAAACTCACTATACTGAAATGCCAGTTATTAAAAATCGACCAGAGGAGGCACTGGAAAGATAAGACATCCTTGGATATACACTATCACTTGAGAAGAAGCTGCAGCAATTAAGACAGGATCATCCCTTCAGCTGTTTGAGTTGGTCATGTCTCTGTCTGAGGTTACAATGCTTCACCTGAGTGCTCCTCACCTTCTCCAGGACAATGCCTGACCAGTTACTGAGCTGAAGAAGAGGAGTTATGTCATTAGCAAGTCCACCAGCCCAGGAAAGAGAAAGCAACAGTTTTCAGCCCAGGAGTTGTAGCTGAAGGACAAGAAGCTAATTCCTTACACTGCCACAGTCACATTTGCAAGAGGCCATCTCCCCAAGGCTTTAAATCCATCCCTTGCCATGGTGTAGACATCTGACTGCACACCACCAGGCAGTGCCTGTCTCCTTTCAGAATTCAAACCAGAGCTTGTTGCCTAAAACTTTGCCTTATTGTGTTGCTGTTGTTGTTTTTGTTGTTTCTGTGTCAGCTGCTGGAGATGACACAGGAGGCAGGGGTTAGAACACTTGACAAAGAGACCCATTCACCTCCTGTCTACCAGCAGAGCATTCAGGCAGAGCTGGAACTATGCTGGAAGAGAAGACCCTGCAGACCTTTTGAGGCTTTTCTCTGCTGCATGAAATAATTAGAGATTCTTGAGGCAGCAGAAAGGGGGAGAACAACTGTTCCAGAGATTGCAGCACCTATCTCTGAGTCTCAGCATCCCAGGCCATCCCTATTAATTAAGCTATTCATGCCTAGTCTTGTTCTGTCTTTGTCCCCTCAAAACTTTATTCCAGGCAGCAGGGTTTCTCTGAACTGCGAGAAAAGAGAATATAAGCTTAGAGACAAAAATCAGTCTTATTCCAGTTATTACTGGAATACTCCAAGGACATAAAAATTTGACACTGGTTATTAAGTGTGTTATTGCCACCCTTTTGAAGGCTTCAGGTTATGCTGTATTTACTCTGACCCTTTTACTTCCAGCTGTGTCTCTTCTTAATGCTTCATGGTAAAGTCATCTGTGTTTCTTTATCTTTCTTCAGAGATTAAGTGAACTTTAGATTTCCAAACCTGTTTTTCTTGACCTCCTTCAATGAAGAAAGGTCTTTGATTGTGCCGTAAGAAGTTTAGGGATTCTGTGATTTTTGCCAAATTTTTAAGGGTGTAGAATGGATGAGTCTCTGGTTTTACTCCACATTGATAAACATCCTCACCAGACTATTCCCATTCCATTTGGGTTGTAAAACCAAGTCTAGCCTTGTAGAAAAGAGAGTGTGAGTGTCAAGCCCAATTATCTCCCTTCCTTTGGTCTCTTAAGCAGACCAGAGCATGTTAAATTTCTTGATTCTTGGACTCTGCAGTTGTAGACAGATTTCAGGTTTCATGGGCCCTGCTCTAGCAATGAATCTGAATTACAGACAAATTGCCTCTTACTTCCCTGTGTATTTTTATGGCATTTCAATACTTTGTGTCATTTATAGTGTTCAAGCATCAACAACAGCTCAGATTGCAGCATAACAGTCTTCAGTAACCTGCCATGGGATGGTGGGGTTGGTTTGGCTGAGGTGGCACAATGGTGTGGGGCACAGGCCTAGAGGTGAGAGGGAGGGAAAGGGAAATTGTACAAGGAATAGGTAGAAGAAACAGGAATGAACCTGGTTAAAAGATGGTTGGTCCATGGTGTGAAGCATTGACAGTGTAGAAAGAAAGCAGCACTTGGGTGGAAAAATCCATGGCTGAAGGTTATAGTGATGCCATCAGAGAGACTAGGATGAGGATGGGATCTCTGAGCAATGGAGAGAGGAGTTAAAACAACAGGAAAAGTGAACAGCATGAGAGGAAACAGGGACATGGAAAAGATGGAAATGCAGATAGGTCCATTTTAGGGGAATGCCCATCAAGATGTGGAGACACTCCCCAACAGGGCATGGAAAGGCATTCAGGCTGCTGAGCCTTCCTGTTCCGCTGTGGTGAAAAACCAGTGATGCTGTGATGGCAGAAGTGCTGCTCTCCCTCCAGAGCACATGGAGTTGTAGTACCGTGGGAAGATGCTCCATTAAGTGCATCAAGTCAAGTGGTAGAAGTTTGTGGAGTGGATGTAAGGAGTCTCCTCTTTCTGAGTATGAGAATATGAATGATTCCAGATGACACATTAAGATTATAAAAAAAAAAAAAGTCATCACTCTTCCTTACCCTGAACCCAAAATAGAAATGTACATGTACAAGGGACAATGAGGTTGAAGTTCAGATGATTCAGAAATTCAGATGACTCAGAAAAATGACAGAATAAGGACTGTGTTATGATGCAGTCCTTAGGGGGATACTATTCCTTCCAAAGGACTTTAATTTCTCTGGTACCCAAGATGGACAGAGGATCCTTTAGTCAGTTTGTTTTGTCTGCAGTATTTAATGTGTAGTGCCCTACATATTTATTGTGTGCTATCCAGGCTTGGTTTAAAAGCCATCTGTTTCCTCCTAAATAAGGGATGCCATATATTTGTTTTTCTCTGGTACCTCCTTCTTTTCTGTCCTTTGAATCCATCTGGATTATTCTCTTTGGCAGTAAACAGGATTTTAAAAGAGAATTTGAGGGCTAAGTGCTCTTGGCTTTAGAAGATTTCAGAGCTGCTGTGTAAAATCTCTACTACTCTTACTTTTAGTCAGTGATATACCAGCTCAAGTCCTAAAGTTTTCTCTAGTGCTTATCACTGCTGCGCTTGAGGGTTTCACAAACACTCAACTGATCTTCATATCAGCCTGGCAAAGGTTTCATTTTGCTCTGTTATTTTGGGGAAAGTTAGGTGGGGTTTGAGACATAAATTTCATTATCCATCTTTCAGCTTTGATTATAGGGTGCATCTCTCCAAGCAAAGACCTTGCCAACAGCATGTGGGTAGCATAATGGAGAACACCTTCTGATTATGAATCAGAGGACTGCAAGTAGGACTCCTGGATACTTTATCTTTTGCTTTTTCCTTCTCATTCAAGCACAGCATGGTAAACTCTGCAATCTCGGATTCCTCACCAGCTGAGTGTGCAAATATCCCTTTTCACCTGCTTCCTGCAGGGCTTGGTTTGTGTAGCTCCAAGTTCCCCTCTAAAGTTAGGGTGAAAGAGTGATTTGCAAGGCAGGAGTCCTTCTTGTTGCATGCTTCACATCTAAACCCCAACAGAATGATCTTTAACTCAGAGAGGTAGCAGGTCCTGTGGGAAAAAATGTGATCACATCATAAAAGGCTTCAAATAAATACTCACGAGCAGGGCAGAAGTGATATCAGACAAACTGAAGCTGCACACACAAAGGCTTAATATTAGCACATCCTCAATCCCCTGGTCACACTAGATTTTGATATAAATGCAGGAGATAGAAATGGAGTTGCAAATAGACTTAGAACTGATACCAATTGACTACAAAGTATGTTAGTTGTGACCAATAAAGACGGATTATTACACTGGATTTACTCTGGGTTTACCCTAGTGTAACCCAGACCAGACTGTGGTCCAGTGGGTATGGGAACAGTTACACTTTAAAGAAATAAATCTCCCCTATTTCAAGTTTTATTAGCTTCTATTTCTGTTGTGCCTTTCAGTTTTTATATTTGTCACATACTGGAGCTTGGCTGGGTGAAAGCTTTAGTCTCCACTGTGTTACAGAGACTTTGTAAAGAGTAGATGATGTTTTTAAAAAGCCAAGAATAGACAATACATGTAATTGTTTATGGTGAACTTATTCTTGGCTCAATTTAGCCTTTAGTGTGACAAAGAATTTTATCCAAGAGCATAGTAAATCTATATGGTGCTGCCAAACTGAATAATTTAAAAACCATGAGTCAGATCTTTAAACAAAAAGTATTGTGACAGGGACTTCTAGTTACAATATTTAGGAGTGAATATATGCTCAGTTCATTTTGCTTTGCCTTCTGATTCCTGAGCCTTTGCAGTGTGCTCAGCTTATATGTTTAAGCTTTCTATCTACAGCCACGAAAATCACTGACTTTTGGTTTAAATGAAAGAAAAATGAGAGTTTTTCACATCATCACATCACTCCATGAGCTGCTACTTTGAGGGAAAAGCCTCAAATATATCAAAATTTAGGATGAAGATTGTGAGAATTGGCAATTTGTAGATCCTCAACGGTGTCTGAGGTTTAGAAATGCCCTTCTTACAAACAAAGAACTTCCTGAGGTCTATAAAAGATGCAAAGCTACACTTTAGCAGCAATACCATTAGAAATAACTTCCGCAGGGAAAGATGCATATTGTCACCTTCTCTCCAGAACCACTGAAATGGGGGACTCAGCTAAAGAAAAAGTTCTGACCTTAGCTGAGTCAACAGTCTCTTACCACAGTATGGACTGGAGCAACTCCAGGAAAGTTAGTGCAAATGCCACAGCTTTTCACTTTGGCTCCAAGACCAGATGTTTCCTGATACCTTGGGGAAGCTGAAGGAGGGAGGGATGCTGGGGTTTGAACTGTGTACTATCTCGAATAGCCCAGGAGAGGTTAGGGGCCTCCTTCTGCTGTGGCTTATATTGATCTCAGTCTGCAGGGATTGCACGAAGACAAATTAGCATTCCTTCGGGAAGGCTGAGGCCAAAGAAGAATTTAGCAAAAGCTAAATTGTGACTTCTAGTTCAGTGCAAAGATGACATTAGATTTTGTGCATTTTAACTCACATCTGTCTGCAACAGAGGAGCATTTAATTGAGGACATGGAAGCACTTTTCTCAGTGACTGGAGCAGACAGGGAGGACTGAACTCAAGAAAGTTGTACAGGATCAGAAGAAGGCTCTTATCTCTCTGGGATACAAACAAGGAAGGATGAAATTGTGAAGAACCTGGAACTGCTGTGACATGACCTAGTGAATGGTGAAGTCCCATTGTCTCAGCTCCCTGGGAATCCTGAGAGTTCAGCTAGTCCATCTGAGGCTGAACACAGCAGCTCCTTGTCCTCAAACCCACTGACGACCTTTACCTCCTATTATTAAAGTGAGAGGGCTGTCCTCAGAATACTCTGCGGCTGCTTTGGCTCTATCTGCTAAAATTACAAGAGTGCCTGGGCCTGCCTGCACTTTGACAACAGGTTCTGTTCTATTATTATCTGTTCTTAGGAACAAATACACACACATTTCTTTTTGATTTGCAAAGAATCCTTGTTTTTCACACTGGCAGCAGATTACTGTGTCCTTTGAGCTGATCAGATGATCTCTCTGTACATCTTCCACTGTTCCAAAGGTTCCTTACAAAGTTGCAGCCATAGGCTGCATCTCTTCTGAGTTTCAAGGAGGCTCTTTTTTTGGTCCCGAGGGCAGATACAGCAAAGTGTTTCTACTTTTTGTCCATTTTTCTGCCTGTGACTGATACACCATCCCATGGCTGCAGCAGATCACCACCATGGTCACCAGTAGCTCGTGCATTTACTGTGGAAAATCTTCAAGCCAGTTTTGCCAGGCATGTTCCTTTCCAATCATCTCCAAAGGAATTTTTCTAGCTCAGACCTTTGCAGGATCTGAGCTTATGTTTCATCACTTCCACATCAAACCTTTCAGCATCTGGAAGAGCAGGAGGGGCTTTTTCTCTGGTGGACATGGCTCTTGGGTGGGCTGGTCCCAACAGAACTTCTCTGTTATCCTCCAAGTATCACAACAGAAGGCTCTGCAATGTTGAAGATTACATCCAAAAATTGAAGACACAGAGTCCAGCAGGTCTGTCTGGCCTCCTTTTGCTGCTTAGGCTTTGGAGGGGATCTGCACCAGAAATTTGAATAGTCCCTGCAGGTTAAGAAACTCCAGGTAATCATCCAACCAGGGCAGCTCTCATCAAAATGCTGTGCATGGAAGACCCACAGCTGACTGGCTCTGGCCTTCCTCAGATCAGGAGGCCTTCTCTTTCCTTATCCCTGCCATCCTGCACCTCCCAGGTTCATTAGCCTTATGCTGAATAGCCAACTTGCCTTCTTCCTTCTCAGCTTTTCTCCCCAGTCTGTGCTCTTGAGTCATCACTGCCTTATGCTAATCATTGGAACTGGGTTCTTTCTAGTCTTGTTAATTACTGTCTAGCTTATATATAACCCCTTCATACTGCAATCACAGAGATAGTAAAGATTATGCAAATGCTGATTAGGGTGTAATGTGGCTTGCAGAGCATTCATCATAACTACTGAGAGGGGAGGAGAAGGAAAGCTTGATTCTTAGGGGCCAGGGCGCAATTGTCCTGAGAGCATTTAGATTTTACTTTTTTTAGTTGAAAGCTGAATGTATTTGATACAGAGAATACTGAAACTCAGCAAGGAAAATATTTGAATATAATCATGCTTCCCTGAAGATACATTTAAACTAGATACCTGCTCTTGGGTCTTGCCTATGCAATACGTGGGGGTTGCTAAGACAGGCAGTTGTTTGCATCCCAAAACAGCCACTCTCTTCCTGATACCACCTGGAGCACTTGTAGTTGTCTTCTTCATAGGCACAGGGCAGAAAACTCCCCAACCCCTGTGCTAAAAACTTGCAGGTGAAAGTGAAATTATTCTAAATATCAGCCAGTGAATATGCTGATGTCTCCTAACTCTGGAGACACAGGTGGATAAGTAGAATCCAGCTAAGAGGTATCCTCAGACAAACAGCTGGGTAATTATTTTTCCTCTGGAGTTAGCACATTTTATGCATACTGTCATGAGACAGAGTGAATGGAAACTGGGAAAGTGTAAATCTGAATTACCATTTTAGTATACAAGGTGAGAAAGTTGCTAAGAATAGTGGGGGAAAACTGCTGAGTAACAAGAGGATGATCAACAAGGGACTACAAGCTTTATGCTAAAAGCCACAGAGAAAGACTTTATGCTGTCATACAACTGTGTGCATATGTCTTGGATCCAACACTTGTGGATCCACTAGAGGGCTGGATATATGTTAAGACAAAGACTGGCAGGGAGTTGTTAATGCCATGAAGAAAATCCCAACACTGTGTCTGTAAGAACTCTTTAACACACATTTAAGGAACCTCTGGGATTGCTTATGCACTGCCACGTTACTCTTCCAACAGACAACCATTACCCCTTGATAGGACAAGAGGTAATGGGGTCAAATTGCAGGAGGGGAAGTTTAGATCAGATATTAGAAAAACGTTTTTCCCTGTGAGGGTGGTGAGACACTGTCCCAGGTTGCCCAGGGAGGCTGTGGCTGCCCCAACCCTGGCAGTGTTCAAGACCAGGTTGGATAAAGCCTTGAGCAACCTGAGCTAGTGAGGAGGTGTCCCTGCCCAGGGCAGGGGGTTGGGACTAGATGGTCTGTAAGGTCCATTCCAACCCTTAAATTCTATGATCCTATGAACTCTGTCACACTCACAGGGCAAGACCCATGCAATTTAACAGAGGGAACTGGGGTCAGCTCTATCAGCTATAGCTCTCAAGGAAACCATGTTTTCTGTAACAACTGTTCTTTAGATGATGATTGTTACTGACTGGATTCTCTCCAGAAATCTGGTGGCATTACTGTGCTGCAAACAGGTTCTGTCCCATGGTAATCTCTTCAGTGCTGGAGCCTGGTCAGTCTACCTGTGTCAGTCTGTGTGTGAAGTCAGGACAGAATATCTCAGGGTTTGGAAATGCATCTTTTATGGGCAGTTTACTTATAACAAAAGAACATCTGGAGGCTCAAATAATCTTCAAGAATACTCTGAAATCTCCCTTTAGAACTAGCTAGAGCAGTAGCAATAAAAGGGGGTTTGAGTGTGGAAAAGCCTCTTAGATCTGCTCTGATGGCACTGGGGAGCTAAGCTGTGGGCAGTGATGAGACTCAGTGACCACCTCCCAGTCAAATACTCAAATTGTTCCTGAGCCTGATTCTCACAGGTTGGTTTGTGTTCCCATGACTACATGCAGAAAAGTTGAAAGAAAAAGTAGTTACATCACTCTGGAGAAGCAGCTATTATTGATTACTGAGAAGAGCCTGTAACAATTTCTACAATCACGAGCAATTCTCAGCATTGAAAGTATTGCTCATCTGCTCTTTCTGACAATATTAGGTAAGGGTTTTTCTCTTATATGATTAGGTTCTGAGATTCGTGATGGAGAAAAGATCCTGGGAATATCAGGATATCCTAAGGATATGTCATCCACAAGATGAGGTCATCTGGATAAATCAATACAGCTGTTACATTCATGACAGCCTTTCACTTTGACAGGTCTTCTTGCAGTTGCTAGTTACAAACTAGTGTAATAACTGATGTTTTTTGTCTGGGGAAATCTTTTGGACCAAATCCTTGCCACTGATAAAGATGATTTGTGCAGCTCTGAAGGCACAGAGCAGCCTGTAAGATGCTTTTAGCTGTTGTATTCAGAATCAGCTGTCACAGGGAAATCTCCATATGGTGGAGAGCTGATCTTGCTGAGTCTGCACTCTTCCCATCACAGCTCTGATTTTGCAGCCATACTGAGAGGCAGACACATATAGCTGGAGCATTGCTGAGCTCCAGTAATTCCCTGCTGTGGAGCTGCATCTTGTCTCTTTTTCCAGGCATAGCTTAGACTTCACGTGAGCAACATTACAGGCCTCTTCGGGAACCCACTGACAAGCACTCCAGAATTTCATTTGACTCCAAAGTCAATTTGGCACAGGCACAATGGCAGTCTTGATGACAGGGGAGCCTGGGGAACTCAATATGTTTTTAATAGTCTCAACAAGAGAGTAAGAAGGCCCTAAGATTACTGAGACAAGGTTGTGTTATACCATACTAACATTTCTTGTCAATTGTGAAGTGGATCTATAAGTTGACTTGGGGACTAAAATTAGCTCGAAAGAAAGGAAAAATGACACACAGCATACTCAGAAAGGCACACATAACTTACTTCTGGAAGAGCTGGGGGATGTTTTGCCTCAAATGCTTGGAAAGCTGTCACTTTTTAGGAGTTAAAGTAGAAAATCACAGCTTGGGTGGAGGATTTTTTTTCCCTTCAGCAAGAAAGGTATCACATTAGATATTACTTCTTAGTAGCAGTTGGAATAACCACCAAGGAATCTTTATCTCATGTATAGGATGCAATAAATGAATGTGTATCCCCACGATACTGGTCCTCTTGGAATAAAAAGGAATCTAATTTTAATGATTTTAATATTCTGTTACTAAGCATCTTCAATCCAAAGCACAGGATGAGGAAGCTGTAAGTCAACTAGCTGCCTCAGTGCCAGAAATGTAGAACGTGGCTCCTGCTAAGTCTTGCTCAGATCCACAATAGGTATTGATTAGGAACAAAACATAACCACCTTCTGCAGAAAGTGTGGAGAGTTTGTGTGAGCCCCACGAATCATGATGCTTAGAGTTAGCATTCCATGCAGAAGCAGTGCCAAACTGCACCTGAAACAGCAAGGCTAATAAGGATGTACTCTGCCATTCCCAATTACAAATGTTCAGCTTAACGATTGCTAATTGAAATAAGCCAAATCACACAAAAAACAATGGTTTGCTGCCCTCTCTCTCTCCCCCTCTCCCAGGTTTACTTCCAGCATTAAAATTAACCTGTTGATGCCACTTTTGGGATGATAGGACTGGAAATGATCCCTCTCTACAACCACACAATGGCCATTTTGTTTAGGAGGTCTCACAGCAATAAGTTTCTGCAGCCCCCACTCATCGAGGGTCACCAAACACTTTTGGGTACCAGGTAATAATCTTTAGAGCTGTAGTGAAAGGCCAAACCTCTCAAGCACAATATCAGAGGAGACTATAACCAGTACCCATGCAACAAGATATTTACCAAATAAATCTCCCAGAAGATTCTGAGGAGGTGGCAGGGGGAAGGCAAAACTGTCCTTTGCCAGGCTCACCTGAGGAAAAATTGTTTGTGGTGACACAAATCTGGCAATCAGTTCAACTGTATGCCTGTGAGCAAGATGCACCACAAACCACCTGATGATCTATTGTCACCAGCTTTCTACATCCTGTCTCTGACTAATTTCCAGTGCCTCAGAGGCAGTTGACAAAAAACTCACAAGCCAAATGTAGATAGGGCAGAGGACCTGAAGCAGGACTGAAGCTTGGGAGTGATTGAAATACAATGTCAAAGGTCAGCAGCTCAGTCTCCTTTAAATCTCCTCTGGACACACCGAAGTGTCATGCCTTTAAAATCACACAGGTTCTTGTGCCTGGAGTAGTGTTTGTTTTCTCCTGGAATAGTTAGAAAGCTTTTCAGTCTAAGTGTATTCATGATCAGTTCACGACCATACATGTGCTAGCATAATTCTTTCATTTAAATTGCACTCCTTCCTTGATATTTACTGGTTGGGTGTTTCACAGTGAATCTCACTGTTTTGGCTTCATTTGGCTTATTAAGGAAGCCTAACTTGCTGGAATATTCTGTCCATATTCTGGAATATGGACATTCTGTTCCCTCACCACCCCAGTATTCCTCTTCTGCACCTGAGTCAATCTTTTCTGACTGTAAGTCACCAGAACTGGACGCAATTTTCCAAACAAGGGTCCGTAGCTGTTCTGTGTAAAGCTGTGTTAATACTTCCCTCTCTCTACTAAAAATACCTCCCTCTGTGCATCACAGACTCACGTAAGCCTTTTCCATAGCTATTCTGCTGTCAGCTCACAGTCATTTTCTCATGGAGGAAGTCACCCACATAGCAAGGTCAGAGCAGTTGGCCTAAGGCTACCGACATCACCACCCTCTTCCTTTCACAGCAGAGTGTTTTGAGGGCAGGGTACTGCTGCTAACCTTGAACAAATCCCTCCTTTGGCCATAGTTATTTGCTGCTTCTTCCAATATCTCTGAGTAAAAATCATCTTTGGGTTCATCCATCATGTCAACCTCAGGAATTTTCTGCATTTCTCTAAGTTTGCTGTTCTGTGATCCCGAGTCTTAGACAAATATCTGCATTTGTCCCTCTTGCAGTTTAACTGAAGCTGGATTAGTCTGCTATCACTCAGTTCAAGATTAGTTTCAATACTATGGCCTTCTGCAAGGACCTTGCTGCTTATTAATACCAGGCCTAAAATAGCATCCTCTCTCATGGACTGTTTGCTTGAGAAATCGAGTTTCTACGACACTCGAGAACATTTAAGCCCTACCATTTCCCAGTGGTACCCTCCAGTCTGTAGCTGAGAAATTAGTTTCCCATAATCACATGCCATTTGCTCTTCTGTATCTTCCCCATAGTTTTTGGAGATAACTATCCCTATCCAAGTTTGTAAGGGATTATCACCCTTCTCTCAGTGGAATTAATTCTTTGCTCTCGTGATTTTTCTAGTGTAATGCCCTATTACTTTATTTCTTCAAACCATTTTGCTAAAATATAGAGTTCCTCCATGGTCTTTGCTATTATTTCTGCTGTTCTAAGTGGCTACCCTTCCAACTACTGCATTTTAAACACTACTGCCAAGCAGAGGTGTGCAGCATGTTGCAGTAGCCTTGAGACACAGCGTTTCAAGGGGTATAACACAAAATTCCAAAACACTTAGAGATATACGTTGGTACCATATCTTGCTGTAATAGTTGTATTAGAAAGACTTCAAATTTTGTAGCTATGATATGAAAAAAGAAAAAAAAACACAACACCAAAGCACTTGAAATAGTAGATATTGCATTAGATCAAGACTTTATCCCTTCAGCTACGATTTCAGTGTAGAAAGGCTTCTGACATCTTTAAATGGTATCAGAATTTGTTGTCTTTTTTTGGGGGAAGAATACATCAGTAGAGCTGCTAGAGCAACAAGCACTGAAATCCTATTATGTTTTCTTTTTTTTTTTTTTTTTTTTTTTTTTTTTTTTTTTTTTTTAGGGCAAAACAAGAGGACACATATACGACAGCAAAAAGAGTGGCAAAGGAGGAAATTGCAGGTTTGTCTCTGACAGAAACTTATTTGCAGCCCTGCCGCTGGAGAAATCCAGGCTCGGTGCGCAGTCCTTTCTGCTGGTCCAGAGCTAAGCAATCTTGAACAAGTGATGGGAACATTTCAGGCATCTCAGACGGATGTCTGAGATCGTCTTTCTGATCGCAGGTTCACGGCATCGTTTCAAAAGCCGCAGTTGTCTTGACAGCTAAGCCAGCCCTCTGGCTGGGGATAGCAGCGAAGGCAGGAGAGAGGAGGGGAGAGAGAGCGGAGAAGTGGGATGAGGAGAAAAACACCGCACGGGAGGGAATTAGCGGTGCGGCCAAGCTTCGTGATTTAGAGGCTGGTAAGGACACAGCGCTGGAGATGTTTGGGTTTGCAGGGCAGGTTGGCGTGGGCGTTACAGAGAGCCGGGGATGAAGACCGAGGAGGGTCAGGATGGATTTCGGGACGCGTGGAGATGCTGTAAGCGGCAACTATGACGCAAAGCTTGTCCGTTCAGGATCACGCATCCAAATGTTCCTCCCTAGTGATCCCTCGATAAACAACGTCCAAAAAGGACGGTGACCTCATCCCACTGAAATTAGCCAAACACCACACATTTCTCCGCGTTCAGCTCTGCACATTCCTTACAGCTCCGGCTCTCCCGGCTGCCAACCCCACCGCGGCACCCGGAGCTCCGGATGGCTCTGCGCCGCAATTCCTGCAGCTCATCCCGGACCGCAGCTCCGGCTGAGCCCTCCTCCCAATCCCGGACACGGCTGGGCCTCCCCCGCCAC
>NW_008661827.1:0-553 GCF_000695815.1 Acanthisitta chloris | reverse complement strand
ATCCTTGCAGGATCCTGCTCCAATGTCTCTGTGAGTGCAGGATTGATCCCAGCAGGATCCTGCCCCAATGTCCCTGTGGGTGCAGCATTGATCCTTGCAGGATCCTGCCCCAATGTCCCTGTGGGTGCAGCATTGATCCTTGCAGGATCCTGCCCCAATGTCCCTGTGGGTGCAGCATTGATCCTTGCAGGATCCTGCCCCAATGTCCCTGTGGGTGCAGCATTGATCCTTGCAGGATCCTGCCCCAATGTCCCTGTGGGTGCTGCATTGATCCCAGCAGGATCCTGCCCCAATATCCCTGCAGGTCCTGGGTTGATCCTATCCCCGTGTCCCAGAACAATCCCCATGGGATCCCATGCCCACCTCCCCACCAGTGCAGGATCTATCCCTGCAGATCCATCCCCACTCCCCATCCCACCACCCTCACCCTTCCCGTTCCGACACCGCAGGGAGTCGTGGCAGGAGAAGGAGCGTCGGCTGCGCTCGCGGCTGCGCCGGATCCTTCCCATCGACGTGCACCGCCCGGACCCACTCGGGACCGCTCTGCGCCCCG
>NW_008661826.1:0-330 GCF_000695815.1 Acanthisitta chloris | reverse complement strand
CCAATGCCCCTAGTCCCTCTCAGTCCCTCCCAGCCCCTCTCTGTCCCTCCAGTACCAACGTTCCTTGTCCCTCCCAGTGCCTCCAGTGCTCCAGCTGGCCCAGCCCCTCCCAGTGCCCCCAGTTTGCCCAGTAGCCCACGTGGTTGCGCGGGGAGTGCGCTCGCACGGGATCCTCCGCGGCCAGGGAGACGCTGCTGAGGATGATGAAGACGAGGATGAGGTTGGTGAAGATGTGATGATGGATCAGCGCGTGGCACCGAACGCGGAGCCTGGGGGGGCACAGAAACCAGTCCGACCAGTGCTCCCAGTCCCAGGGATTCCGGTCCCAAC
>NW_008661825.1:0-6116 GCF_000695815.1 Acanthisitta chloris | reverse complement strand
CAGAGCCCTCCTGCCGTCCAGCAGATCTATAATCCCCCCAGCTTTGTGTAATCTGCAAACTTGCTGCAAACTCAATCCCCTCATCTAAATCATCAATAAAGATATTAAAGAGAACTGGGCCCAGCTCTGACCCCTGGAGAACACCACTAGTGACCGGCCAACAACTGGATGCGGCACCGTTCACCATCACTCTCTGGGCCTGGCCAACCAGCCAGGTAACTCAGCAGAGAGTGCCCTGTCCAAGCCGTGGGCTGCCAGCTTTTTGAGGAGTATGCTATGGGAGACGGTGTTAAAGGCTTCGCTGAAGTCCAGGTAGAATACATCCACAGCCTTCCCCTCATCCACCAGGCAGATCACCTGATCGTAAAAGGAGACCAGGTTGGTCAGACAGGACCTGCCCTTCCTAAACCCATGCTGGCTGGGTCTGTCTTGCCCATCCTGTGGGTGCTATGTAGTAAGGGGTGTACTGACAAGAAAACCACTCCTCATTGTCAATTTCTTTTTCACATCAATTACCAGGACAACACCGTACTTGTACGTATGGACAGGTCACATCTTTTCCTATCCGTTTTGCCGTAAGGGAAATTTAATTCTCGCTTCTTTAACACCCACTTAAAAGCACAGTACAAAATGCTGCCATAATTCAAAACTCTCTGGATTTTGTTATAGCTACATTTCATAGTCAAGATCTGCAGAACAAGACTCAGAAAACAAGACTCAGCATGTGGATGGGGAATATTTGCCACCACGCCAAATGTTAGCAAGAGTGTGCTGCTTCTTCCAGCACAGTGAGGCTTTTATTTGCACTAGATCAAGTCCTCCTTCCTCACTCAGTGTGGGGCTGGATGAAGGAATAAGGTCTAACTTTTTACAACTCTTACCTGAGCCTGCAGCACAGTCAAAGTGACATGATAGGTGTCCACAGAAACAGCAGCTGCCGACTGCTGAGTAACCGAAACAGGGAATTTCACAGCTTCAGCTGACAGTTGGCAGCACAGCACCTATAGAGAAAAGGAAGAGATGGGCTTTTACCCTCGGCAAGAGGCAGCCGTGATTGATACTGTCGCTCAGTTCCACTCTGTGAACCAATCTGTCATTTCAGACTCTGTTCGTGAGGCAGTAAAGACAAACTGGTGACAGGAGCTTTTTTCTCCTCTCCACTGCAGGACCGACATTTGGGCTCAGCATTCATACGTCCCAGCTCCACCAACCCACCTCCCCTCACAGGGCTCTCCCAGAGCTCACTGATGTGCAGCCCCACAGCCACAATCTCATAACCTACTGACAGACCTCCGAACTCAACAACAGACCTCACCCAAAACTTCCCCAGTTCCATCATCCCAATCATGCAGTCCTCAGCAATCTCTGTAGAACACACCATCAGTCAACAGAGAAGCCCCACGCTGTACAATTCAGAACAGCAAAGCCTTACCATGCTGTGGTCTGACTGTCCCTTGCACGTCACACAACTTATATTTGCGGCTGGTGGTAACTGAGGACCCTCTTCAAATGTGATCTGCACTGAACTCTACAAAGAAAAAATCTTGTAAGTTCCCAGTGGTCAGAGCAGCCCAGGTAGTTTCCAAGAGGATGAATGATTTTGATGTGGGGCCCCAGGGGCACTCTGGTTCATTTCCACGAATCTGGCCAGCACACAGAACCGCTGTACACTGCAATTCTACCCACCTTGGCTTGTCCATACAGAGAAAGGAAACAAGGTCTCCAGTTAAGGCTCAAACTTATGAACACTACAATAATTTCAGATAGGTAAGCCCAAATGAGAATGGAAAATTGTCTGGTGAGCACTCAACTATAGGTCAACTGTTAACCCTTCTTCACTGCAGAGACTGCTGTTTCTTTCTCTCTTTCTCCTCTGCACTAATCCTGCTCCAAGGGGAAAAAATAAAAAAGCCACCACCACCAAAACAAAAAACCCAACCCAAATAAAGAGCAACAAAATCCAAACCCTTGGCATATGGTACATCAGCTCCTGTGCTTGACTTCTTCCCTTTTTCCACTCTCTCCTGGTTTATTAGATTATCATCTCCACTGTGGAGGCAGCCTTCTCCTTTGTTTGAGGGTTTTCCCATATTACAGGACCAGTTCTGTATAGAGAAGGCTTCTCAAGAAATAAAACACCAATATAAAGAGTTGAGAGCAACCCTGAACAAAACCTACCCCTCAAAGATTCCCTCTGCTCACAAGGGGCAAAAAGAGAGAGAGAGCAGGCAACCTCGGCACTAGGACATGATCATTTGCCGAGCTGATTGCATTTTAGGGCCAGGATGATCGAGAGGGCTGATAAAAGTGCAGGAAGCCCCATTCTTCTTCTCAAGTGAACGAGACCGTGCGCTGCCACCTCTGTGCGACAGAGACCCCCAAGCAAGGAGCAGAATGGGGTGGAAGGGGCTCTCGGACACTAATCTGACCATACCACAACCTGAAGAGCTACTTGCATGCCATGCTCTCAACAGACATGAGGCAACTCTCCTAGTGTACAAACTTCAAAACTGACACAACAGATAAACAACATCCGATCACTCTCTGCCCTTTCATAATGCTAATGTCTGCTGTTTCTTTTGCTCGCAAGCCTCCTCCCCTAGAGCTGTGTTCACCCACATGGGTCAGTCCAAAATATCAGAACACTTCTCTGTGACCAGAACCTCTGCCCAGTGTCTCGAGTATATAAACATCAGTGGTAAGCTATCGCCCTGTTCTCCCAATCCGTCACAGTCTCACCAAACTGAGAGGCACTGATCAACTTCAAAAGATCTCATTACTCAGCGTGAACCACAGGCACAAGGCAGCACAAATCTATATATCCCGCAAGGCATGGAGAAAACACAGTGCAAAAATAAAACGAGGGCGGAAGCATGCACTTGAGAAACAACTAAAATCCCTTCGAGTCCTTGCCCCACCATTAAGGCAAATAAATTTAAATACGAACAGGGAATACAAAATACCAGCTGCTAACATTTAAAGATCTACAGAAGAAAAAGTGGCACTTGTGACTTAAGCCGGTCTCTCAAGTACCAGGGATGAGAATGTGACATGGCTGGGAGGCAGATTGACCCTCATCCAGCCACTGCTGGCCTGCCCTCAGATCACACTCAGCACAATCCACTCACATTCAAATGCTGGCAAACTCTGATCACCAATGCGCTCTTTCCACATATGTTATGTACTCATGTTCACCATGAGAGAGCAACATGAGGAAATGTGGGCAAATCTGGACCTGAACAAGATCAGGACACATTCTTTTAAAATTTAACAAGCATAAAGAAACCACACAGAAAGAACAAACCATAGAAGGAAACAGACTATCAAGACGGAAGCAACCAAGCTGCACTCCTCCAGGACTCCGGCCTCCATTATTACCCTTTCATGGCAAGCCATGAGACTTCTAGCCCAAGTTTCGGCATTTTTCTTTCCCTTTCCTGGGACTGTGCACAAGGGGAAAAGCCAGCACACTCAGAGCACATCCAAGACAGCTCTTGAACAAGCAGTCAAGACAGCAATCTACAGTTCTTCCCCAGTCACAACAGAGGGCTTATAAATTTGAGGGCCAAGACTCTCCACCATTCTGCATCCATGCCAAGAGCCTGATGTACTCACAGTCATCCGCTGTTGCAAAACGATTCTGCTATTAAACTCAGCTTTACAGAGCTGCATTTTCTTTTTGCCAGTCTGCATAGCTAAAACGGAAAAAATGCAAAAGCAAAATGAGCTAAGAGTAAGTCTACCTGAAAGAAAGTGAAATTGCTAGCTGCTAAGCATAAATCTATCCCAGACTTCCCTTGGTACTTAGAAGCAGAGCAGGTGTAGAGTCAGACTGGGAGTGCAAAAGAGCCACCATCAATTGCAACGAGCACTATCAGGCTTTATGTGCAATCCCTTGACCAGACACAAAAATAAATTCAAAGGAGACAGGGACTGCAGGGGAGGAGGCCACAGGGCAATGGGTTTTATGACACAGCTAGTATATTTGCAATGACAGAATTGCCACCGGTTCAGAACTGAAGTTTACCTGGAAACTACAATGCCCTGCAAAAAACCAAAAGAGGTGCAGCTTCTCACTCAAGATCTCATCAGATGGCAGAACTATCCCTTATGGAACTTCAAGAGTTGGATTCAACGATCCTCGTGGGTCCCTTCCAACTCACAATTTTCTGTGATTCTGACATTACAAAAAGAAAACAAAAAAACTCTAGCACACACCCAGTCCCAAACAAGTCTCCTGTTCTTTGGAAACCTGTCTTTAGAAGATGCATGTAGAATACATGGAGAAGACTGCAGTCAACCTGGGGCAGACTTCACCTAACTGTACTTGAACCTTTATAAGGCCAGAGAAATATTGTCTTAAAAAAAACTTTTTTTCTATTAGTTAGTGCTTTAACATTATTAATTCTCTACTCACTTCTCATCAGGCAGACCCCTAGATTGCTTGAAGACAAAATTCCTCAGGACATGCAAGGAAAAGTTACTCAGCCTTGCAGTAAGTTACCAAAGTTGCAATGATCGAGACTCAAACAGTGCTAATTCTTTTTCTACTGATGCTACAGGCTGTAACATGAAACTTGCTGTGTAAGTCAGCAAAGACTTCCTTGGCAGAACACATCTCACAAAAAACTCAGTGCCAAAGTGCTAACTAAAACAGGAAAGACTAATTTTCAGTTGTTTAATCACCTGACAAAGAGAGAACTCAAAAACTACTGCATTATTAAGGACAATTGTGACTACAGGCCTAGCATGGCAAATTGGTAGCTTTCTATATGGATTGCAAAGTTCAGGTATGACTGAAAACATTACAGAAATAGTTATCTTGAACAGCAATGCCTTAAGCCTATCTCCATTGCTTTGCAAGCGTTACTTGGATTCAGGGCCCACACTAAGTCTTCCACCTCCATCCCCAATTGAAGTCTGTGCCACTTCTGCATGTCCAAAAGAATTTCCATGTCTTGATGCAAAGGCTCAAGGAGGAAACACTAGCAAAAAGATAACTTATCTCTTTCTCAGTTAGACATTATCAGTTGCCTTATGCCATTTCACTGAGCTGAATACTGGAACTCAGGAGGCCAAAAGCAGAGCATTGGCAGGAACAAGATGCCTGAGGGGCAAAAGAAGAGTCTGAGATGGAGTATTTTTCCCAGTTAAACATATATAAGCAGCTCCAGCTAACTTACCCAGAATTCCACATAAGACAAAGCCTTCCAGGATAACCCCCAGACCCTGCTTCAGACAACAGCTTTCAGACCCAGCAACTCACGGCAGCAATGCTGCTTTCTGAGTAGACATCCTCCAGATGAGGAATGACTACAACAGAAAGGGAAGCGGGGCCCTCCAGGGGCCTCTGTGCCATTTCAACCAGCAGCTAACCTTCACCTACAGTTCTGAATTCCTGAACTTATAAATTCAGGTCATTTTGCAAGAATCTGACTAATTCAATGTGTGACAGAAGAACACTGCATCAGATCACTGTGAGCACAATGACCACGGGATTGCAACAAGAAAGGCATGAAAGCAGAGGGTGTGTTTCTACAGGGGGAGGCATGTCACACTGAATCTAGCCTAGAATTTGACACTTTGTTACAAGGGAAAATACTTATCCTATCTTGCTGGAAAACTGAATCACAAGCTTGCAGCACATTGCTCAAGACTTGCCCTGCCTTTTCTTCAAACACCTTAGGTTCATGCTAACTTTTTCCACATGATTTTCCTATACAACTTGATAGAAAGGCACTCCCTTCCCATTCACATGACAGAAAAAAAGAAAGAGACTACAGCAGACTACGCACCACTCTGGACCATAGCTTTCCTCGTCATTCCCAAGCCCCTGCCTTGCCGCCAACATGAGCTATGATGCAATTACTTCCATACGGAACCAACCGGGCATATTCTTCTTCGCAAACTCCAAAACTACAGAGCAGTACAACGGTAATACTGGGAGAGCAAAGGAAATAAACAACAGAAAATCCGGAAAAGATACTGTGGAAACCTTAGAGCCGAGCTCCCCAGACCCGATTCGGGCCCCAAGCCGCGTTAAACGGAGAGCGCTACCCCACACCGACCTTTCCGCAACAGCACAGCGCAGCACGCTCTCGGGGAGTGCGCTCCCG
>NW_008661824.1:0-387 GCF_000695815.1 Acanthisitta chloris | reverse complement strand
CCTTTGCCTGCGTTGCCCCTCGTCTCAGGTGACCCCTGGGTGACCCCTGGCTGTCCCTGGGTGACCCCTGGCTGTCCCTGGACGTTGTCCTCGTTGCCCCTTGGGTCAGTTGACCCCTGTGTGACCCCTGTGTGACCCCTGTGTGTCCCTCCCCCCAGGGTGACTCCGGGGGTCCTCTGTCCTGTAACGGGACCCTTCAGGGCATCGTGTCCTGGGGGCTCCAAACGTGTGCCCTGCCGGGACACCCCGGCGTCTACACCAAGATCTGCCACTACTCCCCGTGGATCCTCCACACCATGGACAGCAACTAGCGCCCCCCGCGGGCGGCCACGGACGGCGACCGACGGCCTGGGGGCAACGGGGACATTCTTGGGGTCAACGGGGTCA
>NW_008661823.1:822-2219 GCF_000695815.1 Acanthisitta chloris | reverse complement strand
TTAACTCTTCGCAAACACGGCACTGCCATCCCAGCTGGGAGCGGGCTCGGACACTGCCTGGAGACCGCCCGGGCCGGGCCTCCCATCAGCATCTCACTTTCTGACCCGCTGACCAGCCAACATCGCCTCGGCCCTCTGCATCTCACTGCACAGCATCGGCATCGGCATCAGCGTCGGCATTGCCCCACCAATCTTCTAGCCACCCGTGCTGCCGGATGGGGACCCACAGAGGTCCGTGCCTGCCCTTTCCCCAGATCCATCACAGTCCTGGGGTCTTCTTGCCATTTCCAGAGCCCTGTGGTGGGGCAGCTGGGTCCCAACCAGGTCCTTCCAGCTCTGGGACATTGGTGATGGGATTCCTTTGCAGTTCAAAGAGCTTTGGGGTGGGTAAGTGCATATTCAGCAGCTGGTGGCTCTGTGCCCTTCAGGATGGTCCCTGCCTCAGGAATGATTTAAGCCTGTGACCATCCCACTGTTCCCAGCCCTTTCCCAATCTCTTGTCCATCTTTATTCGGATCTGCAGAAGCTGAGTTACCCCCAACATCCACCCAAACCAGCATGGCCCCATTTTCACCCGCTTGTGCTGGGCAACACTGGGTGTTCTGAAGACAGGAGGGCAATTCGTGGAGAAACTTATAATGGAGAAAGGTCACCTCAGCACCCAAAAGACAAATCTGGACAGGTTTTTCTCCCCTCACCCATGGCTCCAACTGCTATATGCAGCTGTAGTGCTGTTGAAAGCTCTGTCCCCCTAGCCAAGAGTGGACCCTCCAACAAGACCCCACAGCTTGAGGCAGCCAAGCTATGTGCCAACAGCTGTCACCAGATCTGCTCCGCGAGTCCAACACCATACAGCTGAGCCCACAATGTTTCAATGATGTCTAGTAAAAGGATGAGCTCTTATACCAGACTTAGCTGAATTTCTTGAAAGTGATCATTGCGAGACATGAACCTAATGGAAACCAAGATACAGCCATGCCAGACCCATGGTTATTATTTATACTGCATCCAAAATGCGCCCTGCATAAGAAGCTGAAGCCCAAGGGGAACAATGATCAACCAGAGTGCTACAACCCAAAAAGGCTGGTGTCTCCTCCTGGGTGAGGATGTTCAAAGTGTTTAGGAAACAGGGGGTCCCATGGGTGCTGAGCTGAGCTCCAGGTGCTCCACCTCTGCTGCCCATCTCCATCAGGGATAAAGAACAGATACCGGCAGGGGGAGACATGCGCAGAGACCACGGTACTCCACCAATTCTACACCAGTCTTGTTTGGATGTAACAGTCCTTTAAATCTCCTCCTCCAGCTTGTCCTGTGAGCTCCACTGAACCTCTCCGTGAGGCTTCCCAACCCAGCAGCCCTGGCTACTCCCCCCACCCCTCTCCTCCCCAGCCCCACAA
>NW_008661823.1:416-711 GCF_000695815.1 Acanthisitta chloris | reverse complement strand
GACCCTCTGACCTGTCTCTCCCAGCAGCCCAGGTGACCAGGATCCTCCTCCAGCAAACCTGCATGGTGAAGGACATGGAGGGAGACTCTGGGCTGAGGGACACTGCATTAGCCCAGAGTGGGGGTTGGGAGTGGGGTGGGCATTGGGATCAGCCTGAGAAGCAGAGTTTGGGCTGCGGGAGCTGGAAATGGGGATACTGTAGGGGGCACTGGGAATGATGACTCCTGGGTCCCTGGGAAGCCCAGTGAATAGGGGTGCTTAAAGTGGGGTGTGAGAGGACTGGGGACATTGGGTG
>NW_008661823.1:0-278 GCF_000695815.1 Acanthisitta chloris | reverse complement strand
ATGTGGAGCTCTGGGGGCTTAAGTGATATGACCCTAGGTTCATGGGGGAGCTGGGACATGGGGGAGTTGGGGCAGATCCAGAGGGTGGGGGAGGCAGGGTGCACGAGAAATCCAGGAAACAGGGACCCATGTCCATGGGAGAGCCAAGGTATTGGGATTTGGGTCTTTTGGGGGATCTGGGAGATGAGGGTTCAGGTCTGTGGGGCTCCTTGAGACAGAGCCCAGACATGTGGAACGCTCAGCTGGCAGCAGCAGCAGGTCCCAGTGGCTGCAAACAG
>NW_008661822.1:1986-2447 GCF_000695815.1 Acanthisitta chloris | reverse complement strand
AGTTTCTGTCAGAGCCTTGTGTTCCCTTCAGGGCTGTAAATCCCTACAGCTGCGTCCCTGTTTGAAAAACACCTCCCTGACTTCACCCCCTGGGGCAGCGTGAGGGGTGGCTGTGCCCGTGGCCACGCCGTGAGGTGATTGCTGAGGGAGAAAGGCTGAAGGAAGCCTCAAGTGATGTTTCCATGGGGGAAGTCACCAGTGTGTTTCTGTGTGCTGGAGGGACAGCAGTGATAGGGCTGTGTGGTGTCTGTCCCTTGTCCAGGGGCACAGCTCCACTGGGATTGGCATGTTTGTGCCAGACCCTCTGTGCCACCGTGGCTGAGGGGCAAGGGACAGGGCAGAGAGGGTGTCCTGCTGCTGTGGTGCTGCCGAGACACACAGCAAGGCTGGAGCGGTCTGAGGGGCAGGGACCACCCCAGGACAAGGACCATCCCCCGGACAAGGACTATCCCCTGGGCAGT
>NW_008661822.1:0-1680 GCF_000695815.1 Acanthisitta chloris | reverse complement strand
ATCCCCAGGGCAGTGACCACCCCAGGACAAGGACCATCCCCAGGGCAAGGACCACCCCAGGACAAGGACTATCCCCGGTGCAGAGGGGCTACAAGAGGCTCCTGCCCAGGGATGGAGATCATTGAGCCTGATGAGATGACAAGAGAGACGAAGAAAGCCTGATGGATAAAGAGATCCAAGCCTTGTGATGCTTTGCCTGAGATAGAATCAATGAGTGCTTATGTATAAACACATATATGTGCACACATAAAGTGGAGTTTGCCTGTGAGCAATAATGGAGTTTATAGCTCAGGGCAATGGCATTGTCACTGGGGCACTGAGAAATAGAAATCAATTATAAACAGAAATCATCATCATCATCATAATGGTGTCTCTTTCTTATTCTCTTCTCACAGAGCACCTGGTAGGTCTCTGCTCCACTCAGCTCCTGCACCATCTGAGTCAAACTGCACAGCAATTGCAGGGCACAGCTGGGAACAAAATGGAGCTTTGTCTGCAAGATTCACACGGTGCTGTTTGGCTCAATCTGCCTACAGAATCCTTCGCTCCAGGCACCCAAGGGAAACGCTGCCCACGGAAGGAACACAGATAACACCCAGCAGCAGGAAGGGAGCAGAGGCCCAGCAACAGCTTTGTGATTGGTTTGAGGAAAAACCGCCTGTGTTTTCCCGACACATGGAGCTGTTCCAGGAGGGAAATGCTCTGGGGAGCTCCTCGGCCTCTGCCGTGTTGTGTTTCTATAACACTCAGCATTGCAGCAGTGAAAACAATCTCAAACACTGAGGTCATTTAGATGGAAAAAAAACCCCAAACACAGAAGTATTTCGGTTTCTTCTCAGCACTCAGTGGCTGACACTGTGTGCATTGGGAATGTATAAACATCAAAGATTGGAAAAGCCTTCCAGGTTTAGGTCTTTCCTCAGCTGAAAGTGGATAACAATGTTAAGGTTGTTCTTTTAGTTACAGGCTGAGCACTCAGGGCTGGTTGGAAAGCAGCTGAAAAGGCACATGGAAAGGTATTTTGTGACAAGATGGAGTTTTGTAATGGGAAGAAATTAAATGAAGAAATTAAGTGCTGTTCTTCACCTAATTAGGGAAATCAGCAAAGCATTGAACATCCTGAGTACCTGATGTCTGTACCTCTAAAGGTCCAGATTGGTGTTAGGTGGCAAGGCAGATGTTCAGCACTGATGCAACACTCCTTAAACACATCTGGCTGTTTGGCAGGAGAGCAGTTTCCCCAGCTGGGATGGGTTTTCTGTGAGCAGAGCTCCTCTGTGTTCATCCTACTCCATCTGTACAAGTGCCCCTTGCCAGGATTTCGGTGCAAGCTTGGTGAATGTTGGTCCTAACAGACCATGACCTACTTTACTGACAAACACCGATTTCCTGTGCCAAGAAGTCTGTTACTTTGTGCCTGACTCTCTTACATTCACATGCAGGTCATATTCCACAAGTACAGCTGCCCAGGGAGATCCAGGGAATGATTTACAACAGGGATCTTCACACTTACCAGTGCTGTAGCCAAACATTGGCTCAAAATAACAACTAGAAGTAACAGGAGTAAATAAAGAGCACAAGGAGCATTTCAGCCACTCTGGCAGGAAATGTCACTTGGTGTTCGTTACCACTGAGCTGCTGCTGCTGTTGGCTGCACCGCTGGTGTAAAAGGTTGCATAT
>NW_008661821.1:0-1043 GCF_000695815.1 Acanthisitta chloris | reverse complement strand
CTGAATATAGCTTAGCTGAGCTTCAAAGCAAAAGGCTTCCTTTCCCACTGAAAGTAGACCATGTAGAGGGAGCAGTCATTAAGACTATATCCTTCTTAAATACACTTCCTCAGGAATCTCCTTGACCTCTGCCTTATCACAGGCATCACCACTTGCCCAGTTCTCTTCCTAGCCTGTCATCTATAAAGGTAAACTCAGCATTTTACTATCTTCAAGTATATCTTATTCTATGAGCCAAACTTGTTTAATCCTAAATGCTTCTTCACTCCTGCTATCAAACAGACACTTAGATTTATCATCTATATAACTACCTAGAAATGAAGCCTTTAAATTATTGACAGAATACATGACAATGTAAAGTTAGTTTTACTGACAGTTTTCAGTGATCAAAGTGGTATGCTGCTTCTAGAAGTAGGACTGGTCAAGTTATTCTAAGCTTCCTTATCACATCAGACTGCCAAGGTATCTGTTACATCAAGTCCCATTCATAGTCACTGCCTACCGTTCATGCATGAGTAGCCCATTTAGCTGAAGCCACCTCTATAAATTGATGCATTTAGATTTGACCAAGAAAGCTGCATGATGGCTCTCACATGTCATGGCTTCAATAACAAAGAGCTAAAAAACAGTTATGCATTTTGTCATCCTGATCCCTCCGCTCCAGAAGAAGCAAAACTGAAGTTTTACATTTCTATGCAATATAGCTACACTAAAACCAGACAAAATATAATGGACCGATATTTTATCCCCAAGAAACTAATTGTAGTCAGTTTGCAAGGTTTCAGTTTACAACCTAAATCAATGAAGGAACTTAGACTCATTTGGCACATACAAGAGCAGTACAGTCAGTTGTCATTGGCCATAGCACAGTATTTCAAAATAAAAACATTCCAAATTTCCTTCCTTTAGCTAATATATTGAACAATTCATTTGGACTATTTATTTGTCCTTATTCTTGAACTTTTGAAAAAATCAGTGAACTCAGCAGCATTGTCTTGAAGAAGCACAATCATAGCATCACAGAATCAACCTGGTTGGAAGAG
>NW_008661820.1:0-5614 GCF_000695815.1 Acanthisitta chloris | reverse complement strand
ATGTATAAGTATATATATCTATACACACCTCTCCCCAGTATTCCTCCTACTGGTTTTTCTTCCTCTTTTCTCTCCAATAAATTTTTTGGATCTGATATATGCCCTTTTTATTCTCTTTTCCCAGAATAAAGTTTCCAAGAAGTTCCCTAATGTTCTCTTTGGCTTTTGGGGGTAAAAAATAAAATAATCCAACTACAAAACCCCAGGCTTTTCCCACATTTTTAAATGCCTTACATCCCTGCATTCTCACACGGATGAACTCTACAGGACAGTTCAAACAAGTGGGTTGCTATCCTCCCTCTGTTTCTATGGAAATGAGTGTCAGACTGGTTAAAACGAAGCATATGCTTTACAGTAATCACTATATGGTGATTATTTAAAATAGCATAGTGCATTTTTCCTGATTCAACCTCTATTCCTATGGATACAAGATGAAAATACTGGTAGAGAGGCCTCTCTCATATTCTTTTCCTAATTCTAGATGTGTTTTGGATGCTGTAAGTTCTCACGGGGTGCTACAGATTTTAAGTTCTAATGAGAGCTTCAAGTGTGCTGTAATTTGAACTTGAGTGGACTGCAAGTTGCAGTTAGGAAACATTCTCATACATGTAGGTAGAAGTTTGAATGAATACAGAATACAGTACTTCACCCAGCAGGTTAAGAAAGAGGGAGATATTTGCTGTTTTCTGCCAATTTTTGACCTGCTTGAGAGAGAGAAAACTTAGCTAACAAGTTTGAGTTTTGTGGTCATAAACTGCTTCTTGGCCAAACTAATCACAACATCATAGGGACCCCAACCACTTCACAAAAAAAGAAGTAGGATGTAACCCACAAAGTTTACATAACCAATCTCCTCATGTTTCATTCTGAATGAAGCCTCATTCCAGTTTTCTCATCTCTCACAGCAGAACGGTCCCTGCTCCTCTTCCTCCCAAATGCTGCCAGTCTTGCTGGCACTTCTCCTGTACACAGATTATCTTTTCTAGCAGAGCACCTGGCACTTGTATAGACATGAAGGAAGAGGCATGCCCCATCTCACAGACCATACTGCTGGAAACAAGAGAAAAAAAAAGACCTGAGGTGGAGGAAGAACAAATGCACCAAGAAAAAATGTCCTGGCATTGTTGTTTGTGCCCTCTCAAAGCACCTAAGTTATCCCTGGTTGCTTCCTGACATGATTCTTCAAAGACACACTGGAAAAGATTATGTGTCATGCCTCTCAGCTTAGGAAGGACACTAGGACAGAATTACTGGGTGGACCACAATCTTGGAAATCAGCCTGTTTGTGAAAGTGCCTTATTGTGAGTTTATGAGCCTGCCTTTGGCTGGCTATTGTCACTGTTTCCCCCTTAATATGTATTTAAGCTACATTTTTCCAAAATTACTAACGATTTTGTGTACTTGAAATCCAAGACCAAAGCTTTTTAAAGCCACAGAATCAATGGCAAAGCACTGAAAGAGCAGTGGCTTTTCCAAGAGCCTTGAAAAAGTCCGGCCTCAAGCTCTCTCAAGTTAGGTATGCAAAGGCATGGAAAACTGGTAGTGTTTCAGAAAAGAGTAGCCTGTATCAGTGTCTAATCAGTGAGAGCTAATAGTTTTGAGACCCAGACCTCATTCTAATTCAATCAGGGCACCCCAAAATTAGAAGCAAATAACAAAATTTGAAAATACTATTGCATTGTTCCTAAGTGCTTGCTTTTCCTGTCGGGAATGTATGGGCTTCATGGCAAATTCTCTGTCTCAGTGACTATGTTAAACTAGCTCAGGCTTGATGATGGTTGAAGATTATTCCATGTATACAAGGTGGGAAGGACTTCAGTACACATGAAAGATTCCTTTTCTCCACCTTTGGATGCAACTATACCATAGTGCCAAAGGTCCTCTTCTGTATCTTGAGCTAAAGGGTTTACTCAGTGGATCACCAGTAGATACTCACAGCTGCTTTCAGCACATACCTCCTATACCTCTTCCCAGCCTGCTTGCTGACCTCTCCACTCTTCTGTCCTCTTCCCTTCTTTTCTGATCTTTCCATCCCTCTGCAGCATTTGGGTAAGGAGTGTCATTCCTGACTCAAACCCCTGGTGCTAATGCATGTTCACCCTACTGACATCACAGGCAAGGCCAGACTGTCATTCTAGTGTCTTGGGAGGGAAGATGAGGACAAGAGGTGATTTTGTTTTACAGCATCAAGAGCAAAAAGAGTTGTGGTTTTACTCAGTTGTTCTAACAGGTGATGCCAGAATGGCATTGGCATTGCAGGGCACTCATGTTATCACTTCAACCTTGCCAGTCCACTCAGCTTCCGAGTCCATACACCATTCCTGCACATCATGCAGACCCTTTGGTTCTCAGCTTCTGGAAATCAAGCTATGCAGTGATTGTCTCTCCAAGTGTGTGAGCTGGCACTGGGCTGATCTGAGCGAGGATGGTAGGAGTATGGGGCACAGGGCATTTGGACATGTGATGAAAAAGAAGTGGTAGAGTTGGGCTGTGTTTGGAATATTCTCTTCTTGTGAGGCTGTGTTGAGGAAGTGATCTTGACATCTTCTCTCTTAACAGCACCCACCCTCTCTCCCTCTGTGTTCCCATGCCTCAAGTGTCAAAGGCTGGAAAGGAGAACAAACTGATAAACAGCTGTATCTCATGCTTGAAATTCTGAGAAAAACTGAAGGAAACTTTTCTGTGAAATAGTTCTGTAAACCACAAAAAACCATTGAGAACTACAGTTTTAAAGATGTGATTTTGAATTAAATTCGGTCCCTCTGAATGCTTTCTGTAATTGATTTATACATAAAATGAAAAATGTATGATAAGAAACTACTGCATTTCATACCAAAGTCAGTGTGGAGTAGGGGATCACAACTCATGTATGGCATTTAGGCAATAGCAGCACAGCAGTGCTGTAACTGGGGGCTCCAGCAAGCAAACCTCAGTGGGTTTTAAAGACAGCTTTGGCCTGGGGTTTGCATGGGCTGTGTAGCGGTGCTTAGGCACAGGTCTGTCGGCAGCCCTACTCAGGGATAGTCTGAGAGATAATCTGTAAGGAGAGGCTGCAGGCCAGGAGAACAGGCCGAGTTTGGGAAGGGTCACCAGGACACGGTTAGGGAATGATCTAAATGCATATCAAAACAGACTTAATCTTGAGGGGTGAAAGTATTAACTATAGATCAACAATTATTGCTAATTTATAGCTAAAGGCTGCAGATGAGCAGGTTGGGTGAGCAGGACATGAGTGTTTATGGCTGAAATCAGTAGACAGACCTTGACAAAGCTTATGGGTTAGAAATGGCCTCATCTGCCAAACCAGATTTTTGTCTTCAGGATTGCATGAGTGAAGATCCTACAGCGAGGAAAAAGGTTCAAGTTTGGTAGGACTGCAGCACTGAGGACTGGTCATTTAAATACTGTTGAAGGCCGTAAAGGCTTCAGAGGTCCTGTTGTGGCTGATGCAGGAAAGGGTCACTTGGCTTGATTTGTTTTCTATGTAGAACTGTTCGTTGAACAGGGGGAAGAGCTGAGGTTCATGCAAAGGACCAGGAAATATTTTTCAGCCTTGCGAATGCCAAAGGGGCAATGTGTAACTTGGATATGATTATATGTTCATCTGGCAAGAATCACAGAAGTCTGTTTCAATCTAACTGACAATTGGGCAGCTCAGAAGTTACCATTTGACTCATACACTGCTTACATCTGTCAAACATGTAGGCATGACAGAGCAGCTGAACTTTGTCTGAGCCTTGTGCCTCAGTCTTCAATTGGGTCTCCGTGAATGCAGCTTGCCAGAAAACAGACTTGGGGGAGGAAAATTGGCATAGATATAGTAGAGAAAGAAAAGGACATATGCTTCCAGGTGCACTACAGCAGAGCATGGTAGTAATCTGGCATGAAGTGAGACTAGCAGTCTGCCTTCCGATCCTCATTAAAGCCTCTAACAGCTACTCAGGCAATGAGGGGGGAGAAGAATTGAACTTTGAGTTGAAATTAAAATAATTTTCACTAGCATTTTAGAGTAGTATTTTTAATGCTGTATCTTCTATGAAATATAGTGTGATGATAGCTGTCAGGTTTATAAGTCTGACAATCATGACTTTTAACCTGAAGATCTCAGTATGAGTACTTTGAGACTTTTAAAAGCTGTTTTAAATTGAGTAATTTTTTTCAGTTCTCCTAGCTCTAGCCTCCCTTTTCATCTCTCAAAACCAAAGCAACTCCCTCTTGAGAATGTTATTTACTTTCCATATCATGTGCCTCCCAATTTCTGAAATTGCAAATGTATTTGCACATCTGTATACCTTCAATTAATTTTCAAGAAAACTGTCAGGGTGAAACAAAGGATTCCCATCATCCAGAACAACCCTCCCAAAACGTTTTATGGAAGAACTGAACAGTCTGTGCCTTTGCATAGAATTTGCTATACTATGGTGGATTCCAATGGAACTGCCATCTCAACAAGAAGAAAAATGTATTGAGTTAAAACGTTACTATTTCTGGAAATACGAGTTAGCTGAGTTTGGGGCATGATGTAACTAGCAGCAGTAAGATACTTTTTAGACTTGTTCTCCTAAGTTACTTTTAAAAACCCTTGTAAGTAATATCTACCAATTCATATTTTCCCATTTCCTTCCCTCCTCTCAAGTCTCATGTTCTCCTTTTATTTTATCCTTTTATGTCTTCTAAGTTCACCTTCTTTTATTCTACTCCACCATGTGTTCCCAAAATATTGCAGCATCTTCTATTAACATGAAAGCATTTGTTCACCCTGAATCTTAGAATGGCTGTGAATGTTGCCCTCTCCTGGATCACTTTCCTTTTTTTTTTTACAGTATTTTGTCAAAAACAGTTTAAACGAAAACTCATGCCAGCAAAACGCCAAAAATACTAATGTTGCTTTTATTTATTACTTGCAAATAGGAAAAACAATCGGGTTTGGATATGTCTTTAGCATGAATTTAATTTTCTCTTACTGAAGTAATATCCTTTATCTTCCACTACTGTTTCAACTGCTGTCATTTCATATCTAACAGTTTATTGGAACAAGACTTTTTCGATTCCTCCTGATCACTGTGCTTCTCCTGGAATAAGTCTTGATGAAAGCAAACTCTGGTTTCAGTTTAGAACTAGAGTCTAGAGAACAATGCTATTTGGCCACCTTGAGTAATGCATTTCAGTGGATGATAGGTGACCAGTGCCCTTGGATAGTGTCTCTTTATGTGTCTGCAATTGTTGGTGTTTATGTAAGACATTTTAAACAGATAGATTTAAAAATGTAATGGAAAGGTTGCTTGGAGAAGCTGTGGCTGCCCCATCCCTGGAAGTATTCAAGGCCAGACTGGACAGGGCTTGGAGCAGCCTGGTCTAGTGAAGGTGTTCCTGTTCATGGCAGGGGATGGGACTGGATGAAATTTAAGGCCCGCCCAACCCAACCCATTCAGCGTGGTAATTATTTTTAACCTTTTTTGTCAACCTGAGCAGGCATTGATCTGACACTTCTGGGGGGCGCTCAGCCGGGCCGGGCGGGGGCTGCACAGGACACCCCAGCACGCTACAGCCAGACCTCAGGGCGGGACAGCCCGGGCACAGCCGCCCTCACAGACACAGCCACAGCGCCCGGCAC
>NW_008661819.1:0-5108 GCF_000695815.1 Acanthisitta chloris | reverse complement strand
ACAGAGGGGCACGCGGCGGCGGCACCTCCTCCCCTCGTCCCTCTCCGCGCCGCCCCGAGCAGCCTGGGGACTCGTGTGTCTCCGGGAAAGGCGCAGCAAAGAGAACTGTAATGAACAATGTAGACAAAGTGCCTGTGACCGAATTTGGCCCCGTCTCTAAAGCACCCGTGTGTGCCCTGTAGCGCGTCTCGGAGCCGAAAGAAGCGCGCCCTGTTCCGAAGCAAAAGATGTTGCCTTCAGCTTTTGTTGAAAGTGAGCCGTGCATCGACACTGGGGAAAACAGCAGACCACGGAGCAGAATAATCTGCTTGATTGATAAAGATGCTAACCTTGATGGTAGCTGTTCGTATTCCGCACAGCTGCTCGGTCAGAGCAAGGCGTTTTGTGTCATTGATGCAATGCCCAAGCTTTGAGATGTGTCACAGCAGGAGAGATGTTTGTGGGGTGTGAGAACTGTTGGAACTTCATTTTTGTATTGGCAGAGCAGAGACAAGCTAAAATAGATGTGGTAACTCCAAACTGAAACCAGAATCAAACATGGGTTTGGGGTCTTGGTTTTTTTTTGGGTTTTTTTTTTTTTTCTGTTTCCTTCTGACTCAGGCAGAAACTAATATGCCATATATGATGTAGTGGTACAATGTCTTTCCATTCTTGTCATTTTTGCCTGTGATCTTGTGAGCTCAGAAGGTAACTGCTCCTCAGATTGTATATGACTGTACCATACAGCTGATAGACAACCAGAATGTTGAGGTACTCAAGAATATGTATTTTTGACCTGATTTCTCAAGGTACTTGAACCTCTCTGGTGACGAGCAACAGGACCCAAGGGAATAATGGCATGAATCTGTGACAGAAGAGGTTTAGACTGATTATTAGGAATAGGTTCTTCACCCAGAGGGTATTTAGGCACTGGAACAGGCTCTCCAGGGACACGGTCACAGTGCCAAGCCTGACAGAGTTCAAGAAGCATTTGGACAACACTATGAGGTACACGGTGTGAATCTTGGGGATGTCCTGTGAAGGGTCAGAAGTTAGACTAGATGATCCTTGTGGGTCCCTTCCAACTCAGGATAGTCTATGATTCTATGAACTCGAGTTGTGCACGGCACAGGTGTTAAGATTTATCTGCAAAAGCACAGCATTATGATGCCTGTAGCCACCCCCTCCTTTTTTGTGTGTGAAAAGGCCCCATGAGATTCACAGAGACTGCAGCAGGCCAGTGCTCATTTCTGATGAACTCACTGCTTGAAGCTGCTGTAGCTAGAGACGAGGAAGTAGAAAATATTCCTTATATCCCACTGAGCTCTGTCAGGTGGAATTACTGGCTGACATCTGCAGCTCAGCTAATCTTGAGTCCAGACAGCTGGCTGTCAGGCTGAAGTCTCCAACATGGGGACAGTCAGTCTGCACGGAAAATTTTGTAGTTGCTCAGGTTGTTGCAGTTTCATTTCCAGGCCTCATCCCTGATATCTTTGCAGAGCAGGAAACAAAACTCCTTTTAGCCCAGTTTTGCAGACCCAAGGAATTCAGTTGAAGGCTGGCTTAAGTGTTTAAATTTTCTGATTTGCTACAGTACTTTGATCTGCCTCCCATGGATTCTGCTGCAGCTACCCCTAATGAGAGCTACAGGTAAAACTCTAGGATGTGATTCAGAGAGTCAAGTTCTCATTTTGGTGCAGTGTAAAACATCTGTTATGAATTCAGCACATGCAACCTCTCTCACTGATACTAAAACAAATTATGTGAAATGAATAGAAAGCATGCCATGTACATGAACTGAGCAAGCCAATTTATATTCTCAATTACACTACAGTAGGGGTAAGGTAGTTCATTAAATTATAGTGTTGCCAGTTTTATACCACTGATACAGTCATTTAGTCTAATTTAGTAATATATTAAATATGTATTTGCATTTTTCTTAGTGTGGCTGATCTGAGACTTGGGAAGCCAGCTTGTGGCTTTAGAGAGCATTCACTATTAATCCACAGAGTGGTGCTGTTGGCGTATTCTGGATGTACTGCAGCAGAATATAGATGTTTCTTTAGGCTGTTTAATGTAGCTAAACTTTTGTCCAGGTGGCATTGTAACTAAGGACCGAGTTTAAACAAAATACTTTTAGTTTCTTTTCCAGGCACTCAACATCTCTGAACAAACAGGGTTCGGTTCCAATCGCAATTCCATGGATCCAGATTACTTTTCATGTTTTTCAGCTGTGCTCATGCCATATTTCTGTTGTTGTTTATAAATGAACCTAAGTGTTCTTTGACCCAGTGCAGGACTTGAGAGGACTGTCTCTCCTTCTCGAGTCTTTTGTCCCTCGATGTATGAGGTACTGTGACCTGAGGGTTTTAGGTGACGGCTGTGGATTCTGCTGCCTGGAAATGCTTCCTGCAGCGTGAAGTTCTATGCACAGGGCAGCCAAGTGCAGGCGTCAGGGCAATGCCTCTGGCTCACCAGGCAGTGTGTGATGGTCACTGGTGTTCTCTACTTCATGGCTGTGCAGGAACAACGAAGTTGATACTTGGTCAAATGTCTCTACATTAAGCCACCACATGCTCTTGTCTACATTCTGCCATAACAGTTTAACCCTCTGAGAACAAGAGACTGTTTTGGATCTGATGCCCATAAACTCCTGGCATTTCTGAGGCAATTACCAGTGAATCCTGTCTATACCATTCTGTACCAAGCTAATAAGTTACTCTTAATCCTTTAAAATGTACCACTGTATTGGTTATGGTGGAGAATTAGGCTATGAATTGTTGGTTTACCAGCTGCAAGTTTACAAGAATCAAGTTGTTTCTACCTTGTCAGATAAATCAACCTTTGCAGGCCTTTCTGCCCTTTACTGAATTCTCTTTTCTGTCTACTTTGACTCCTTGACTCTCATCCCAAAAGGAGGGAAGTAACTGCTGCTTCACAAAACAGTATGTGCCTTGATTTTTCTTGAGTGTCACTGGTCAATCTAGCTTGAATCTCTCCTAATTAAAAAGTAACAGAAGGAGTCCAGACTTTTCTTCCTAACTATAAGGTAGGATTTTAGACAGTTTGGGTTTGAGATCTCAGTAGATGTGTCCAGTTCTATGGGAATCACTCTGACCTGGTTTTAATCAATGCTCTTCCAGCTGGTTTAAAATATTTACGAGATATTTGTGTGAATGTGCTCCAAGGGACACTTAATATATTTCATCATGAGAATTAATGGCAATTCTACAATGGATAAAAATTTCTAATGGCTTTAAAATTTGAAACAAGAAGGCTAGAACTGCTGACACCAGAGTTAATCCTTGTTTGAGAGATTAGAAGCAAACTGTGTAGAGAATCTATATTACTTTACAGGAAAAATGCTTGTTTTATGTCTGTGTGAAAGACTATCATGTATTAAAGCTGCACAGAGTACATTGCAAAACATTGATGAAAATAGAGCACATTGCCAGTGGAACACTTGGTTAATGTGCTATGAGTCTGGTGATCTCTTATCTGTGCATTCAGCATATACAAGGTTTAATTTTGTAAACTCTGTCATTCTTACTCTGTTTAAATTTATTATAATATATACACCAGTATCCAGTTCTTCACTGTTTTACTTATGTATTTTAAAGTGTATATCACAAATTTCATTAAATACACATTACACAAACTTTGTCAGTGGCAAGCTGCAATGAAGCTTTATTTGAAAGAGTAGTTTCTTCAGCTACATTACAGTTCCAAGATGCCTGCCACTGTTGTGTGAGATCCTGTTTTCCATTGCCAAGAAATTCACAGCTTTCAGAGGAGTAGTTTTCTGTGTTATGTTTCTGGTTGGGGCTGATATGTCTCTAAAGTTTAAGCTCAAATAGTTCTGCCTTTTCTGGGAATATGTGCAGGAGAATAAACATTCTTTGTTGTTGCTGAGAAGACCTGCATGCTTTGTAGGAAAGTCCTTGATGCGGCAGGGAGATTGCTCCTTTGCCAGCTGGTGCTTTCTCTAGCCTCCATCTGGTCAGGTTGCACTTTTGAAAAAACTTAATTTGTACATGCTCAATAAAAGCTTTTTCAGACCCCAGAGCTAAATTTAGGCAAGAGATCTCACTTGCAGTTAGGGTGGTGCATCCTGTGTCACTCCTTTTCAACTGCCCTGTACACCAGTACCAGTCCCACGGAAGAGCAGAGCATAATTGCTTTCAAGATGAGCATTTTTTAGTACTTGATCTCACTGGGTATGTGTAGGGCCTCTTCCAGATTAGATACAAGAGGAGGTAGTATACTGGGGCAGGAAAGTTCTCACAACTGTTAGGGCAGAGCAGTATAAAGAGCTTGTTAAATGACCATTGCCCCAGGTAGAAAACACTTCCTGCCAGAACTTGAGAGTTGAGTGTGGGATTTCCAATCTCTATCTTCCTTCATGGCCGGAAAACAACATTGAAATACACTGGCAAAATATGTTTCAGATTTTCCTTCACTGGGTTATCCAGTTCAAGGTTAACAATTCACATGCATAAGCAAGTGCTCTTTTAGCCCAAAACGAGAATCCATATGGTCTGGAATTTCTATTTTTGCAGCAAAAGAGCAAAGTTAATAACATTGCAAGAAATTTAACACTCTGAAGTTAAGCACTCCAGATTTGTAATGTGCAGGCATTCCTCCCCTTGCCTTATTTTCTATGAAACTTCCAGATTCTGCAATAAATGATTCAGGGATTCTGTACACAGCAGCCTTATTTGCTGGAGAGCTTTCTTACACTTCCAAACTGGCTGTTCTCTACCCAGAATTTTGCAGAGGCTGTTTGGAAAAATAGAATGTACTCATGTACATAAAAATGCAGAATAGCATATGCACAAAGGAGCCAAGTTTCAACAACCTTGGTATTCTTAGCTCTTAACTAAAGTTTTTATGCTGCAGAGTATTTGTTTTTCCTTAGTTTAATGTAGCTTTGGAGATGGAGAAGAACCGAAGAAAACCAAAACACTGATACAGGATAAATATTATCTTGTTTGACGTGGAAGTAAATTAGGTATCAGAGCTTCCTTAGCTGGGGAAATGGTGAGATTTAAACAGATTTCTGCCTTTAAACGATTTTTCAATGTCCTGAAAGTTCTATTTTGTTTCCCTTCCTTCCCTGGTTATTATGT
>NW_008661818.1:0-1011 GCF_000695815.1 Acanthisitta chloris | reverse complement strand
TCCTGCTCTAAACATGTCACTTCCTGCCCTGACCACACCCCCAACCGCCATATTAAATCATTTCCTACCCCAACAACATCATTTTTTCACATTATGACATCACTTCCTGTTTTTGGATACGTCACTTCCGGTTCTGGTTATGTCACTTCCTGTCATGGCAGAGCCACTTCCTGCTATTAACATGTCACTTCCTGCTTTGACCACACCCCTAACCGCCATATTGAATCACTTCCTACCCTAACCATCATTTTTTTCCTTTATGACATCACTTCCTGTTTTTGGATACGTCACTTCCGGTTCTGGTTATGTCACTTCCTGTCATGGCAGAGCCACTTCCTGCTATAAACATGTCACTTCCTGCTTTGACCACACCCCTAACCGCCATATTGAATGACTTCCTACCCTAACAACATCATTTTTTCCTTTATGACATCACTTCCTGTGATGGGACCATCACTTCCGGTTCTGGATACATCACTTCCTGCTATTAACATGTCACTTCCTGCTTTGACCACACCCCTAACCGCCATATTGAATCACTTCCTACCCTAACCATCATTTTTTTCCTTTATGACATCACTTCCTGTGATGGGACCATCACTTCCGGTTCTGGATACATCACTTCCTGCTATTAACATGTCACTTCCTGCTTTGACCACACCCCTAACCGCCATATTGAATCACTTCCTACCCTAACCATCATTTTTTTCCTTTATGACATCACTTCCTGTGATGGGACCATCACTTCCGGTTCTGGATACGTCACTTCCTGTCATGGCGGCGCCACTTCCGGTCCCCAGGAACGATGAGAAAACCGCGGCCGATTACAAAATCCAGGGCGGTTCCGTCCTCCATCTTGTCCTGGCCCTGCGTGGGGGCGTGGCCTGAGAGCTGATTGGTCAGAGACCGGAAGTGACCTTTCCCTGGCCACGCCCACTTCCGGTCCGACCCCCCCCAACCGACCAATCCCGTCGCGAGTTTTGCTGTTGTTGTTTTGGTTTGGGTTTTTTT
>NW_008661817.1:0-502 GCF_000695815.1 Acanthisitta chloris | reverse complement strand
CCCTGCACACACGTGTGCTCTGGACACACACATGTCTGACCCCCACAATATGCCCTGCACACACGTGTTCTCTGGACACACACACATCTGTCCCCCCACAATGTGCCCTGCACACGTGTTCTCTGGACACACACACATCTGTCCCCCCACCATGTGCCCTGCACACACGTGTTCTCTGGACACACGTCTGTGCCCTCATTGTATTCTCTGCACACACGTGTTCTCTCCACGTGCAGCCTCCACTTTATTTCCCACCTCCCCCACAGCCCTATCTCCCACAGGATTGGGGGGGAGGAAAGGTTTGGGGGTCCCCCAGGTCCAGGGGGGGTGGGGGAACCCCAGAGTCCATCCAGGGGGTCCTGGGGGAGTCCCAGGGGAGTCCCATCAGTCAGGGCATCGCCTGCTGTTGATGATGATGTCATCATACTCCTCCTGGGGGGAAGAGTTTGGGGAAGTTAGAGATGATTTTTGGGGGTGGTGGAAGAGATTTTGGGGGTGGGAA
>NW_008661816.1:417-948 GCF_000695815.1 Acanthisitta chloris | reverse complement strand
TCTCTTGGAGACCCCCCAAAATCTCCCCCAGGCATGGTGACCCCCCAGATGTTCCGCGAGCTGCAGAATTCCGAGATCATCCGGCGGCTGACGCAGCAGTTCGCCGAGGTATCCGTGGGATCCGCGAGGGATCTCTGGAGGGTTTTGGGGTGGTCCTAACTCCCCCTGACTCCCCCAGGACTCCTCGGATTATCCCTTCTCCATGAACTCCCAGCCCTGGCGCCGCTTCCGCGCCGGATTCTCCCAGCTCTTGGCCGCGCTGGTGCGGAGGATTCGGCACAGCGTCGTCTACGACGGGTTCCTGATGGGTATCCGTGGGATCCGCGAGGGATCTCTGGAGGGTTTTGGGGTGGTCCTAACTCCCCCTGACTCCCCCAGGACTCCTCGGATTATCCCTTCTCCATGAACTCCCAGCCCTGGCGCCGCTTCCGCGCCGGATTCTCCCAGCTCTTGGCCGCGCTGGTGCGGAGGATTCGGCACAGCGTCGTCTACGACGGGTTCCTGATGGGATCCTGGATCTCTCACCAGCCT
>NW_008661816.1:0-345 GCF_000695815.1 Acanthisitta chloris | reverse complement strand
CCCTAGGGACGCGCTGCCGCGTTCCCGAGGGGCGGAATTCCCGGAGCGCGCGGATTTCCAGCCATGAAGGTGATGACGGCGCTGGTCGGCGTCGCGTTGGACGTCAGCGTCCAGCGGGAGAAGAGCCAGAGGCAGTACCAGGCCGAGAGGGGAAAGGAGCTGAGGAGGAGAGGGACGGAAAAGATGGAAGCGCTGCTGGAAAAGTGTCGGGAAGTGAGTTGGGAAGGGGTGGGGGGACAGGAGAGGGTTGGGAGGAGGGTCCCAGGTTGGGATGGGGGAGAAAATGGGGGGAGAGGAGAGGATTGGGATGAGGGTCCCGGGGGTGGGATGGGGGGAAAAGTGGGA
>NW_008661815.1:393-3246 GCF_000695815.1 Acanthisitta chloris | reverse complement strand
TGCTCCGAGCCGCAGACAGCGCCAGCCCCGCGGGATGCCCCGAGCAGCACAGCTGTGTGCCCTGCCCCAGCTGCGGCAGGGCCGCGGCTCCGTGGCTGCCAGCCTGGCTGCTCTAACTCCTGTGGGGAGCACAAGGAGCTTTCAGTACTTTTCAGCTGCTGCAGGGAGAGAAACCTGAAGTGCCAGAGCTGGTGGAGAAAAGGAGGTTGTGGTTTTCATGCACAGCAGAGTCTGCAGGAACAGGAAGTATTTCAGTTTCAAGTTTCTGAGTCTTACACTCTTCAGCTGAATGAAGAAGTTGCCCTTTGGATCGTACGTCATCAGGGTTTGGAGGGGAACAAAATCAGCAGCTTCTAGAGAAAGAGGAGAAATGCATAAGTGTGTGTAAACACTGACTGGACAGCTGTTTTCCCAGCATGTAACTAACAAGAGTTTGATGCAGCACCACATCCATGGATTTTCAGGCTTCCCATTCCTGCAAGGGAGTGACCAGCCTGGAGCACCGTTGCCAGGCAGTGCTGTGGCTTGTGCTGGAAAAGTTTGCCCTGAAATTCCATGTACAAGGAAGTGTTGGTGTTCTAATCCCTCACCTCTGTTCCAAAAGCAGGAAGAGCCACCAAGCAGCCTGTGCTGGCCAGGAGAGGACAGAGGGACTCTATCCATGGCTCCTTGGCAGAATCTCCTTCCCTGCTCTGGAGATCCCCAGGGGCAACCACTGCTGCCTGACACCTTTGAGTTGTTTTTGGGGTGTGTTCCATGGTGCTGACAGTGATCTCAGCTGTGCTTTAACTTGGGGAGAGGTTCAGCTGCTTCAAGCAGGAGCATCCTGGGGTTAATGCTGCCTCAGAGGCTTCTCAGCACATCCCACAAGTTTTTTTCTCACACTCTCCCCGGGGAGATCATTGTGTGCAAATGTGGAGAAAAAGACTCCTGGTTTTTTTTCTTTTTATGTACATGCTGCTCCTTGTTTATGGCAGAGAAGATCATGTTAAGAATGTGCCTTGTGCTTGGAAAATGGAGAAGTTAGGGATGTTCCACCAGCCTTTGGGGAGGAGTTGGGATGCTAACCCACCACTGACAGAGCTTTGGGTTCAGTGACTGTGTGTCAGCTCCTCTGGGGAGCAGCTCAGTGTGCAGAATGACATGTTTGTGTGCTCCTTGTGGCAGAAAACTGGGGAAAAGGAATGCTGACAGTGGTAGGAAAGCAAGGAGAACAGTGTCCTTGAAAAATTGGGTATTTGCAACTACTTTCCACTCAAATTCACCAAGTTTTGGGCTGCATTGTCCTTCCAGAACTGACTCTTCTCATGAAGCTGCAGAGAACCAGTGTAGATCATACCCAGAGTTGGTTTCCAAGCTGAGCTTTGGGAAGAGTCACACCTCCCTGCCTAAAGCCTCGTCCAGGGGTGCAGCCTGGCAAGTTCTGGTTCCTCCTCTGTTAAATTGATTTCTCTCCTTACTAAAAGAGCAGAAAAGAACCTCAGAACTCCCCAGGCCAGCACAGCTCTGGAAGAAGAGGTGTTGTTTTTCCTGGACAAGCAGGTGTGCTGTGTTACCTCCACTCTTCCTCCAAACCCAGCCTGGCTCTGCAGCCTCTCCAGCCACGCCAGGAACTAAAACAGATTACTGAGAGAAGTTCTTTGCATTTCATCCTCTCTCGTGTTTGTTTGAAGTCAAAGAAGACCTGAGAGCCACCACACTGTGTGTGTGGATCTCCTGCCTGGGGGCAGGTTCCACCTCTTATCTCTGAGGCTCTACGTGCTCCAGTAGGGACCTGTCAGCAAATCCACTGCTGGGAGTGTTGAGTGCCCAAACAGTTCTGCAGCTGTTTCTGCTGTCAGCACCTCTTTTCACTTTCCAGTTTTACTTTCATTTGCCATGATCTCATACCCCAATATCTCCTGACATAAAGACCCTCAAAGTGCCTGAATGTTTGACAGGCTTTATGATTTCTGCTAGATTTAATCCCTGTACCCACCCTCAAATCCCAAACCCTGAGCACCATGGCTCACCCTGCCCTGGTGCTGATGCAGTGTAGAGTCTCTTGGCTGGCAAAGAGAGAGGTGAAAAAACTGGAGCATCAACCCCTTTTGCAAACAGGAGGCCGAAGGGCAGGAGGTGCAGTTCCAGTCGCTCCGGTTCGACCTTAGCTCCCACACAGCAGGTGATAGCACAGCGCCAGGACCTGCCATAAAGAGGTGGGTCCTCATTTCCCTGCTGCTGGAATGCAGCTGGCTGCAATTCCACACCCCAACCTGCCAAAAATAGGCAAAGGAAAGCCAACCCTTGCCTGGCAACGCTCGCAGTCAGTGAGCAAAGCTAGCTGTTGCTGAAGCTACATCCCAGCCCAGCAGCCCCTGCGAGAAGTGTCGAGGCTTCCTAGAAACATTGTCACTCTCCGGGGTTGTTTGGCTTCTGCATCTTCACCAGGGCAAGGCCACGAGTCCCTTGTCCTGGTGCTCTTCAAACAGTGTTGGGGACTAAAATAAACGGGAGCTCCAGACAAACAGAAAACAGACGATGCAAGAGGAACGCTATGTTCGTTCCCAAGTGATTCATCCGGCCCTTATTTAATTATTTAGTGGCTGACATAACTTGGGAGTTGAACAGATCTTCACATTGATTTGGGTGGTGGTTCTGTTCCGTCCTCTGAGCTAATTTTAGCTGTCAGATTTTTCTGTGGGAGTAATCCCAGGTGGAAAAGGAGGGAAGTGCGTGTCCCTCCCAGCTAGATTCTGTCCCTGATTACAGCAATGTTCCAACACAGTTGGCTGAGTACCGAAGGGTTCATCCTGCTGAGCTCGGGCTCAGGCTGCCCTGGCACTGTGCAGGGCAGCACAGACAGCACTGTGC
>NW_008661815.1:0-298 GCF_000695815.1 Acanthisitta chloris | reverse complement strand
CCGGGCTGCCCTGGCACTGTGCAGTGCAGCACAGACAGCACTGTGCTGTGCCCGGGCTGCCCTGGCACTGTGCGGGGCAGTGCAGACACCGAGAGGTGGTGGCAGCACCAGCAGCACAGCCCAGGGTGCCGTGAGCCGCGGGGTGACAGGCACAGCCCAGCTCAGACTCGGTATCAGGGTGGGGCTGGTATCAGGGGGGGGTGCGGTGTCACCCGCGGTGCCACTGCTCGAGATCACCCCTGCCAGCTGTGAGACAGAGGCATTATCTGCAGCACGGGCAGAGGCTGCTCGGAACATG
>NW_008661814.1:0-1090 GCF_000695815.1 Acanthisitta chloris | reverse complement strand
ATTCCCATTCCCATCCCATTTGGTGTCCCCATTCCCATTCCCACTCTGACCCTTCCCGCTCCGTGTCCAGGGGTGCAGATGTTCGTGAGTAACCGGGAGGTGTTCGGTTTCCTGCCGGTGCCGCTGCGTTCCCAGAGTTCCCTACGGGATGAGGCCGAAAACTTCCAGCACGTCCTGCTGGAGATCATGGGTGAGGGAATCCCGCGGGACGGCGCCGGGATCGCGGGGGCTGGAGGGGTGGGAGAAATTCCCACGGGATTCTCCGTGGGTGGGAGAAATTCCCACGGGATTCTCCGTGGGTGGGAGAAATTCCCACGGGATTCTCCGTGGGTGGGAGAAATTCCCACGGGATTCTCCGTGGGTGGGAGAAATTCCCACGGGATTCTCCGTGTGCCGCAGTCAAGCTGCCGCCGGCCGAGCCGTCGCCCCACGTCTGGCTGCCCCCGCGGATTCCCGACAAACTCGGCTTCGACGAGGTGAGTCCGGAGCCTTTCCCGGGAATTTCAGCCTCTCCATTCCCACTGTTTCCTCCTCTGCCCTCTGGGATTGGGGCTTGGATTTTTTCCCATTCCCCCCTGGGTTTAGGTTGAGTTTTTCCCATTCCCCCCTGGATTTAGTTGGATTTTTCCCATTCCTTCCTTGATCTGGTTGAGTTTTTCCCATTCCTCCCTGGATTTGGTTGAGTTTTTCCCATTCCTCCCTGGGCTTAGTTGGATTTTTCCCATTCCTTCCTTGATCTGGTTGAGTTTTTCCCATTCCTCCCTGGATTTGGTTGAGTTTTTCCCATTCCTCCCTGGGCTTAGTTGGATTTTTCCCATTCCTTCCTTGATCTGGTTGAGTTTTTCCCATTCCTCCCTGGATTTGGTTGAGTTTTTCCCATTCCCCCCTGGATTTGGTTTGAGTTTTTCCCATTCCTCCTGGATTTGGTTGAGTTTTTCCCACTCCTCCTTGGATTTGGTTGAGTTTTTCCCATTTCTCCCTGGATCTGGTTGAGTTTTTCCCATTCACCCCTGGATTTGGTTGAGTTTTTCCCATTCCTCCCTGTATTTAGTAGGATTTTCCTATTCCCCCCTGGATTTGGTTGAGTTTT
>NW_008661813.1:0-28177 GCF_000695815.1 Acanthisitta chloris | reverse complement strand
ACAGTGTTTCGTGTTTCCAGTGCCTCCTGAAAAAAGGAGCAGCCCAGCAAACAGGAGAGTCTGCTCCATGTGGGCTGTTTTCTCTTCTTCCTTGCCTCAGTCTAGCTGACTAATGGTTATTTATAGTGTGCAGGTCGCTGGTTGCATGTGGCCACTTGGCTGCAGATTCAGGTCTCGTCCTTTAACGTGTCCCTTAGCTAGAAGCCATCTGATAAATTGCTGAGAGAGGATTTGAGTTGTCCTAAAGGCAAAGCCTCTGTCTAATTCTGAAGCAGAACTAGAGGTGGTGTGACCAAGCCTTGATTCATGTCAATCCCTAGAAGGAAAGTTTAAACCTGTCTGGTACATTGTGAAGGGAAGATGTAGGCTGCAAACATGGAAATGCAGAGCAGCAAAACGATGCCTTGTTGTAAAGCACTTAGTGTGTGAGGCAGAGGATGCACTTGAGTGCAGCTGCTAGATCTCCATCCCTTGCATGGCAGGTGACTGTGGAGAGGAGCAGGGCTCAGCTTGCCTATATTTTTGGTTACAGCACTCTGCAATCACATCATTCCTGTTTGTGACACACCTCTGTGGGGCCTTGGTCTTCCACATGCCACCCAGGGAAACACTCCATCAGATCACATGGCTACTACAGGAACTTCAATCTAATCCATTTTCCCCATTAACCCTCTACATTACCCTTTCTTTCACAGCCTCACTGCAATTCTCTTTTCCCTGGGAGTTTGATCAGCAGATGTTGCATCATGCACTGCTAATCTCCCTTTGCTTTCAGGTTATCTTGGTGACTTAAGACTGGGTTAAGTAGAAGCGAAGGAGAAGGAAGAGGAAGAAACAGTCACTGGTGTTGCTGAACACCATCATCCATGAAAATCTCAAACTTTCATGCACAAAGCATGGTGGTGCCAGATGCAGAGGTACTAACATGGGCTTCAGGCTTTCCATTTACTGTGAAGCTACACTTGTAGCAGTCAAGGCTTAACACTAACCCACCAAGACCATATGTGTCATCCTCAGCAGTGAGAGTGGGCCAGAGGCAATCTTCCTGCCTCTCTGTCTACAAGTTCTTCATTCTGTAATTCTGTTCCCATGTAAGTCCTTCCATTAGTCAACTTCTTTTTCTGTATTGTCTGACTTTTACCACTGATACCCCCAGTAAAACATGAAGCCTTCTCCTTGTGGTCCTGCTTGAGTCAGGGAAGTGATTCTTACAGTCCTGCCCTGTCAAGGTAGTGCAACCTATTTCCTATTTGTGGTGCAACCTTGGCACTAGCTTTTTTTTTGGGACATAATCTGCTGGAAAATCATGTTTCATCCTTGGTGGCATCTAAATCTGTTGGTTTGGTTTTGTCCTGCATTCCTAGAGGATTGAGGTGGAGAGGTGTGTGTCTTGTTTTCAACTGAAGTTGACAAGAGTAGAGTTTTCAAAGGCACTAAATTCCTGTATGTTTCATGACATAGAAATGTTAGAGAAAAGAGTTTGTATTAACAATCATTCAGGTAGAAAAGCCACAGCATCATCTCTGTGCCTGTTGGACACCAGAGAACCCACCAAGGAGAGCACTGTTTTGACAAGCCAGGAAATGTCTCAGACCTTGTTAGATCCCAGTCTGAAGCTCAGTTTCATTAGTTCTGCTGCTCCTTGGACCTCTTGACTTTATTGGAGCAGAGATGTACCACTTTATTTTTATTTGTCCACACAGATGGTTATTTACTGCCTATGTATATCATCTCTCTAGGTGCTTTTTTTCTGATTCTTTGCCCTAGAAAATATTTGCTTTTCCTTCTGGTTTAATCCTATACATTTAATATTAGACATTTTTATAGTGGAAAAGAAAGAACCATGCTAAAATATATTACTGATCTAACATCAATCCTGGCTTTTTTTTTTTCCAGAAATGAGACTAGTTTTTTAATACTGAGTTTAGAAACTGAGCTTGATTATGCAGTTTAAGGATCTTCTACTTAAATAATTACATACCAAATGTCCTTACAGCTCGTGTTTTCTTATAATTTCAGTTTGTTTCCCTTTACAGTCTTCAGAAGCATCTTTATTTCCACTAACGAGCATGTCCCTACTTCTTCTATTACAAACAAAACAAAAAGAAGTGGCAGTTTTCCAAGCAGTACCTATTTTCTAAGACTGTTTATAGAGATATATTTCAAACAAAAGGGATCGTGGTCTATATCTCACCTGTGACCTACACCTGCAAACCACATCAAATCATTGCTGAATGGAGCTCTAAATAGGTTACATTCATCCTTCAGCATAGATTTTTGCTCTGTGCTGTATCATAACAGGTGACAAACCAAAATATAACAGTGAGTTATTCAATGTAATTTCTTGGGGTGGATGTGTGATTTGTAGCAAAAGCTTTGTTTTGCTGCTGCTTGTTTTGAATTGTTCACAGGCTCTTTGGGATTTGACCACGTTATTTATCATTTGAAATGATTTGCCAAGTAGCTTTCACAAATTACTTTTTTTTATGTAGATTGGTGTGTAAGTGAAATACTGTGAGTTTTCTCACTGCAAAGAAACACTCAATGGTTTGGGTCGAGAGGGATCTTAAAGATCATCTTACTCCAACCTCCCTGGCAAGGACACCTTCCACTTGACCAGGTTGCTCAGAGCTCTGTCCAACCTAGCCTTGAATACTACAATGTGGTATAAAGATCCACACAGAAAACATGATGAGTTAAAGAGAAAATGCCATGAGAATGTGTTGTTTGTAATGTATGCAGATAAATTTACCTTGGCAAAGCTGTCCTAAATTTTTAATTCATGAGTTTGTTAAAATAGTGGAAGGTAATTATCCTTTTAATTATAACAAAACAGTTTCCTGATTGCCATGGCAATAGTTAAATGTCTTTCCCATAAATTTATTATGGTGATTGTAATGACTATTAGCTTTAAATGTCTTTTTCCTTTTTCCCCCCCATTTTTTCTTTTTTAATTATAAAGCTTATGATTCTTTCCCCCTAAGATTAAAGACCAGAAGTAAAGGTACAGGAAGGAAATATGTTATATGTGAGAGAAAAAGTGTCATTATGCTACTGATCATAGTGCTGATGGTTCAGTTGGTAGCTATTGCTCAGTTGTTGCAGAACTGGAGCAATGATCCAGGTGGATCAAGGACAACTTCCTTATAAATCAGAGAATGATGGCACTCCTGACTGGTTCTCATCTCTGTAGGTCTCTAGTATTCTTCACTGAAACGTTGCTATTAGTTCCCACGTCTGATTTGATTGAGTACACTCTGTTTCCCTAAACCTTTCTCTATGCTCTGTGGGATATGATCCACTTCCATGCTAAGTTTATGTGCAGTATTGTAGTGTGGCTGTTAGGGAGCTGCTGCCTTCCATGGTAATGAGTCCTCTATTGTTTCCATGGCAAGTGGAAGACCAGGTAACAGTGACCATCAAGGCAGAAGCCCAGATCTCCTGTACCTCAAAGACCACAGCCAAGCCCTGCTGAAGGAGCCACCTCTGTAACAGCCCTGTGGTAACTACAGCTGCTCAGCAATTTGTTTGTAGAATGGTTTCCTAACCAGGAAATCCAGGATATCCCAGCTTTTCTGCAAGAGTTTAGTGTTCAGCCAGGAAGATAGTAATGCAGTGTCTTCTTTTAGTTCAATTAGGTCTGAATTGGAGTATTTAATTTTATTGGACTGGTCTGAAATGTGTCACTTGAAATCTATTCAATGAAAACTTTAAAAAGCTTGATCTTAGCAGGACATTGCCATTCTTGCTTCCTTCTCTTCTGGGTCAATAATTTTAGGTGGAAAAACCTTTCCCATTGACTCTCTGGGTCACTTTAGAGTCTGTGAGAGACTTTTAGCTGGAGCTGGTACATCAGCTGGAGATGTCTGGGGCTGTGGCCAGGAGTCCCTGCAGAGAGGCTGATGTGCTCTGTATGGCAGAACTGTCTCTTCCCTCCATGCCCTGGGACACTGGTGCTGATGGGAACTGATGTGTTCTTGTAGCATGAGGGCTACCCAAAGTGTGTGTGGCAGCTGCTCAATGGGAGCAAGATCTGACTGAAATAATGTTATGCAAGTCTTCAAAAATGAGAGTAGCATCAGGCCTTATCTGCTTATCCTGCTCTGTGGAATATCTCCTGTACCCTCAGGCCTTTGGAGCAGGTGGCCTTGGTTGTTTTTCTTGGCAGCTAAGGACTGAGTGCATCCATAGAGACCATGAGCAAAGTACAGGAATCATTCTGAAGAAATTATGTATGCATTTACCTTCATCAAAAGCAAAACCACTTCATTAAGCACCCAGGGAATGCAAAAGTAAGGGGAAAAGTGGTTTTCTTGATGAGATAAACACAGTTCCACTTACTCATTATGCATTAAACAATAGAATATACCACATGTTCCAGGGGGTTCAGGCTGGATGATGTGTCACCATTGCCACATTCCTCTCGTTTCCTGTGTATTCATCTAAAAGGTACTGATTCAGCCACTGTAATTGGCTTGTTATACACTTTAAAAAAAAAAAAAGCCCTCAAAATCCACAACAAAACCCTTCAAACTTTTACAGGGAAAGCTGTGCTGTGTGCTTGGATGTGTTTGGATTTGAATATGAATTGGGAGAACGAGAACCTGAATTTTCAGTACTCCAGTGGGTAGATGAATAGATGAGCAAAGAGAGAAAGAAAACTAAATAAAAAACTCTAAGTAAAATAAAAGGCTTGTCATAAGCCTCAGTTTTATGCACCTCTCTGGGGGCAGAGCCATCTGTCCCTTTGCCTCAGACACCTTCCCTTTTATTCACATGGTCCTCTCAATTTTAAATTGAAAGAAAAAAAGATAAGAGTTTTTAGGGATACCTCATTATCTGTATTTTGTTTATGGAAACAACTCCCAGTGCAATCTGATGTTTATTTTATTGCCTGCTATCTGTGCAGTGGCTGGATAGGGAGGAAAGTCTTTTGGATACATTTTGCAGCTTGCTGTTTTAATTAAAGTATTGTCATCTCTTGGCTGCTTGCAGATCTCCAAAGAGGCATTGTGGCCTGCTGGGTTATTCACTAGACATTCGTATGATTGATCTTCTTGCAGCTTTTTCCTAGTGTGATTATTTCATATCTGAAATTGGGTTTCCAACTGGGCTTTAGATGCTTAGTAAATAAGACTTGAAATGGAGCAGGAGGAAGACGTGGTCCTTGCCCAGGTGGATGGAAAGACAAATGTCTTTCAGCCTTGAGCAACCTGATCTATTTAGGAGGTGTCCCTGCCCAGGGCAGGGGGGTTTGGGACTAGATGATCTGTAAGTTCTATTCCAATCCCTAAATTCTATGATTCTGTGATTCCATGGCAGGATTTGGGCAGGGCTGTGGCCTGGGATTTGGGCTCTGTGTCTTTGCTTCATTTTGTGGACCTTGGTTTGGTGCTCCTGGGGACTGACCTGGAGATAAAGCTCTCATGTCCTACACAGGCTGTGTCACCTGTATGGGACATGGACCCCTCTCTTCTTCTGAAAGGAGAGGATGGAAGGGGCTTTATTCTCAGAGAGCTGAAAGGGCAATTTGGAGAGATGGCACTAAATTCAACACTGCAGCTCCCAATGTGCTGCTTTTCACTCGTAGGAAATATTTCGTTTAGGGGAAGGTGATAGAGAGATAAAGTCTAAGAGAGAAATTTTAAAAAATGAGGAGAAAGAACTCCAAGAAAACTTAAGCTAAGGCCTTTGAGTTGTCAGTCCCATGAGCCAAATGCAAACAGCTTGTACAGACCAGTATTAAAGGTAGTTTAAAACCAATGTCACTTCAAGTACTGTGTAAGTGGAAAGGAGCCTTTATCCTGTTTGTTCTGCTTTGTAGGCCTCCTTGGAACACTTGTGTTTTAACTTTAGAAGTGAAAATTGGTTTATTTTAAATTAATTTAAAGTAGTAGCTCCTGCATTCACTCACAAATGGTAAAAATCCCTAGTATTGAGACAGCTTGATGAAAACAGGTGTCAGTAGAATGCTCTGTAGACTTCCTTCAAACCTGCTTCCTGATTTGAAAGGTTTTTCTGCTTTTTTTTTTTGCTTTGCCTCTGCTGAAAACGATATGCAGAGGTACAAGTCTTGCAGCTAAAGCTGATAATCTACACCTCCCTCCCACAGTCTGCTTTGTTTATATGGTGCCCTGGTGAGAAGAATTTTGAGGAGTTTGGGTTCTGAAGGCAAAAGGTTTTAACAGAAAGGTGTGCTGGAAAGCATGGATTTCTTAAAGGAATCAATTCCCAGTCTCTTTTTCTCTCTGATTCATCACTTTAAAAAATTTTCCCTTGGTTTTTGAAATCTCTCATTCTTTTCATAAATCCTTCCCACTCTCCTCTGAGGCTTCAGGTTATCAGAATTCCAGACTTTCTCTGTTGTTCCACACTCCTATGCTGAAGATGTCTTTGTTTCACCCCAAAATAAATAACTTTATTCTTTAAAAGAAGCAAAGTTATACACATGCAATGTTGGCTTCAGTGCCTCCAGTCAAACTGGATAAAGCTCATTAACCTGATGTTCCTGTGGTAAAAGCAATTTGAAAACAAATATAACTTGGGAACCTCAGAATGCTGTTTAACACCACGTTGTGAGAAACATGGTAGAGGTTGCTTTCCTGTGGTAACCCAGTTACAATATTCAGCTTAGGAACAGAGGAAAACACCCTCAAGGTTTTTTTGTCTTTCAGAAGTAATTTTTGAAAACAGACTTTAAAAAAACTATCCCTCTTGCTCTTCAGACTAAATCTATGTCAAAGGCTGCATTTGACCCCTGGTACAAGATCTAGGTGCTGTGAGCAGATTCACAAAGCAAGTAAAAACCCTGAAATTGTTTATATGTCTTATTATCCAAGTCCATTGCACTACTAATAATGATTAGAAAGTGAGCTGATAAAGATTACCCAAATTCTGGAATGAATTAGGGTTTCTGCTAGGAAATTCTTGGTCAAATGATTTTGGTCTTAACTTTGATCAGTGTTCTGATGCCAAGAGATTGTATGAGGATGCTGAACTGAGAGGCTAACATTGGAATCCAGTAAGGGGAGCTCAGAATGGGTCCATGAGGCTTGAACATGCAAGAACCTCCCAGGGAAAGGGAGGATGTGGCAGTGTAGAGGGGCCAAGGCATGGAGATGGTCCCTGTTGGCTGCTGCAGAGATGCAGAGGGAGCAGGAGTAGACAGACAGCTGTGAGGGTCCTGGGGGGATCTGCCTGGAGACCTCCAGGTGTGGGGCAGGGTTTGCTGCAGCTCAGGAAGTCTCTAGGTTAGCTGGGAACAAGTGTGAAGGACCTGCCAGCAGTGACACCGTGATCTGAGGGAGAGCTGTGTGTAGACCTTTTTATTTCTCTTCTGTTTGATCTAGTTGCTTGGAGTTTTCTCTGTTTAATAAGTTACATATTCGAGGTTTATTGTGATGAAATCTGGCTTTATTTGAGTTACAAAGGCTTTTGGTCTTCTTTAGGGAGCTCATTATGAAGAAAAATCCGAGGCAGTGGATGTCAAAGCTGTGGCTGACCCAGGAGCTTATTATACCTGATTTTAGAAAAAAATAAAAAGGTGGTCACAGCATGAGCTCTTCCTCCTCATTTTGCAGGGGTTGCACAGGAACTGAAATTTCATTCCAGCATAGAGAATGATCCTGCCTCTTTGGGCACATGTATCCTGAGCTGTTCCTTCGTGGTGGCTTTGTGTCTCCTCTCTCCAGAGGCCTCATGGTTTTCCTTCCAGAGGGAAGAGCTGAACAGAGCTCCTTTGAAAAATCCTGCAGTAAATCCTTTAGTAAATAAATCCTGAGCAAACATCAACACCTAATTTTCCCTCTGTGGGTGGAATGTGAGAACAAGAGCAATGAAAGCTGAGAAACAAATGAATTTCATTCCTCAAACAGTATTATTTGCAGGGCTGTGGGGTGTTTTGCACTCTGTCTCCCTGCCTGGTGCAGATTAGGTGGGGAACACAAGCTGACTGGTTGATGACCATGCAAGAGGATGCCAAGACCTACACAGCCACTTCTGTGCTGCAATCTCCCTGACAATTAATTTGCTATAGGGTTTACCTCTCGGGCTCTGCTAATTCCCATCATCCTTTTTTATCCAGCATGAAGTGTTAGGCTGCTCAGCCAGAACACCAGGTTTGCTTTACAGTTGCTTTGTTACTGGGGTGTTTTATGTCTCATTCCACAATCAGGTTGCCCTTTGGATTATTTTTTTCCCCCCTTCTTAATCTACATTTGATAAACAACTTTGAGTTGCTCTGTCCTGCTATTTAGCAAAGATAAATGATTTTGGAAGCTGAATTCTCTTCCAGATCAGCTGACTCTCTAGAATAAAATTATAAACACATGAGATAAGATTAATAAAAGCCCCAAACTGCTGGGTGGATATTCCCATTACTGTATACAAGCTAGACAACATCCTCCTCCACCAGTTTCCTCGTTTGATAAATGCCTTGAGCTGATTTAAAAATGTGTAGGTTATTTTTAACCATGGTAGCAGAGCCATCTGTATTGTATCTGATGAAGTTCTGTGATAGAGCAAATTGATTTATTCTATCTCCTTACAAGTTATACTGAGCTTTATGTTATAAATAAGCTGGTTTGAAGTACATGATGTCATTGAGCTTGGAAGTCTCTAGATAAATTTGTACTTAGAGGGTCTGTGCCTTCTGTATGAATTTAAATTGGTGCAGATTGTTAAATCTCTTTTCTGTCTCTGTCTTGTGGACTACAAGCTCTCTGGGGTCAGGACTGTCTTTATAGTTGTGTTTGTGTGAAATACACAGAGGGCCCAAAACAAGACTGGTGCTCTCATACATTATAGTGATAAAAATAAGAGCAATCAAAAGCACCAGAACTGTGCAGTCGGTGGCAGGATTTTCTGCAGCACTGCAAGGAACTGTGTGCCTAAATCCTACCCTTGGTTGGTATAAAATACAGGGAATTAATGAGCAGCTCATTTCACTTGAGGTAGAAAGAGTCCTGCCTAGAGCAGGGACGTGCCTTGTGCCATGGGAGGTGTGAAGTGAGGTCAGATTTGAGATCTCTGCTTTGATTCTATTCCAGGAGGTGATTGGAGCTGTTGGGGGCAAAGACCTGGCACCTCTTCCCTTTGCCTTGCTCTGAGGTCACCATGGCTTCTGTGAAAGTCCATGGGAAAGGTGCCCATAGCAGTAAGAAGAAGGAATTAATCAAATGCTGGGAAGAATACACTAAATCTATCTTAGCTGACTGCTTAGAGAACCAGCAAAAATAATGGCTGAAATAAGGCAGAACCTCTGGAAGAGGTGGTCTGGAATCACTGTCCTTGTGCTTAAGGATAGGTCTTGAGAGACCAATATTTAAGACAGGATGGTGCCTGATGGGTGCTATTATGGTGCAGATTTTGGTATAATCAAAAAGACAATGAGCAATGCTTTAATTGAGATCTGAAGATTCAAAGTAAAAAGCTCAATATCCTCTCTTACGTATTGTCAGATAAGAATTTACGTTGCCTATGTGTAACAAACCATTGCATTTAAAAAATGGAACCATAAAAAAAAAAGCTGCTGTAATTTAAAAGCAGCCAATTTGCTAGGACTACAGTTTGCAGCTCTGTCACTTGCTAATCAGTCTGTTAAACATAATAGCCATTCTTGTCTGGAGGCTGTTAATCATGTTGTGAATGCACTTATCAGTGAGTATTAGAAATACAATACAAGACTTTCCGACACAGGAATGGATGCAATTACTGCAATCAGTATACATTTAGCTACTGTTTTATACAATGTTTTACTTCCCATTTCTTTTTTCTTTTTTTCTTTTAAGTAGTCCAGCAGTGATGGATTTTTTTTCCTCTTAGAAAAATGTAAAGGACACACTTGAAAGTATCATTAAATTCCTCAGATGTGCTCGAATGTGACCTGTCCATCTGCATGAGCGATGGCTGCTGAGCCTTCCCTGGACCCTGCAGAGTTGGAAGCTCCTGACTTTGAGTGTGGTGGTGATGGTTTTCAAAGTCTTTGAGCATTTTCCCTGATGGGCTGGGAGTGTGTCTGTGGTGGCATCCATTAGGTGGTGGGAGCTGAAGTTGCTGCATTTGAATTAGACTAAAGGAGCTCAGCATATGGATGAACTCTTGGTTGGGTTTATTTTTTTTTTCCTGCTGTGCTTTTCTACATCTAAATCAACAGCAATGAGGGATCTCAAAGTTTTTGAAAGGGGATATTGAAAAAGCATGAAAGCTAATTGCTTCCAGCATGACTACCCAGCAGTGATGGGTGTAAATACAGCTGTCCAAAGAATGCCAGGACTCGACAAAATCTCAGGATTTCAGCTAAACAATTTTCCAGGGCTGAGCATATTCTTGTATGGGGAGGAAGGGAGCTGAGAGGGGGGAGGGAGGAGGGAAGAGATTATGAAATCCCAAAAAGATTCAGGAAAGAGAGGAATAGGAGAATGATTTTGTAAATTCTATTTTACATTAACCCTTAATGTTAGGGATATTTTATGTAGTTTAGTGTGGTTTGCAGGGCTTGCAGAAACCTGCCTTCTTTTTCTAGATATCCTTTTATCTGACTGTTGATGACAGCTGATATGTTTGCTTGGGTAACACTTTTAACTGTAGCAAGGAAAATTGGAAAGCAAAACAATCCCCAAACTGTGTCACTATTACAGTGGCTAATAAGGGAGTCAATATAACCATATCCACCTCAGCAGTGGTTTTGTTACTGTTCTGTTTGGGTCATATATTGCTCAGGCTCTCTGAGAAAAGATGGGAGGATAATGTCCTCACTTGGATATCCTTGGTGTGATTCTTCCCAATATGCAGGTGTCTGTGCTGCCTCTGGCTGGTCAGCAGCTCAGGGTGGACACTCAGCCCCACTCCATCACAGGTGTTAAAGTCTTTGTTACTGAGGAAATTAATTGAAATTAAGTTCTAGGATCACATTTTGCCTTCTATTGTATAACCAAGGGAGTGGGGATGGTGGGATGGAACACCACTTCTCCCCTTTCCATTTCTAATTATTCCTTTTCCAAGCCTAAATGAATTAACCTCACTTATTACTCACTTGTGCCTGCACTCATTTCCTCCTGGTATGACCTTGGCTCTGAGCAATATCCCAGCAGCATCCCATTAGCTGTCACTGCATTGGAATTCACCACGTGTTGGGAAATCACTGCCTTGCAAGTGTGACAGTCATGATTGCCCTTTGGAAAGGTGACCTGGAGACGTTATGGGGTGACTGTTGTGTTGACCTTACTTTCATGCCATTAAAATGTAATTGTGGAATGATTTTGTTATTTGGAGTTATCTGTCCATGTCTAGGCAAATTTGGATTCATTTTTAGGACAAAAATAGCCCTTTAATGGGGTGACTTACATTTGAACTGCTTGTTTCGCTCACTTTTAGTTCTGTTGTGGAGATCAGGACTTCAAACTGATCTCAGCTAGCCAAGGGTGGAGATGCATAGAATTACTGCAGATGGTTCTTTCTGTTCATACACTGAATGCAGCCCCTGATCCACCCTGTGTTTGCTCAGCTGGAGGAATTAATCTTGTTTATTAATTAAAACATGGGAAACTGATGTTTCTGTGCCAGTTTCACTTTCATGTTTTTGCTATCTGTTCAGTGGGTATCAACAGTGAGAGGAAAAGCTTAACTCTTCTTTAAAGCATAATTATCAGCCTAGAAAATAAAACAATTTTATGCTCCCCATGTGCCTCTCAGGGAAATGGGGAGAGAGGAGGTCCCGTTTGTCTTCATGCTAATGATCTACCCTGCTCCCTGCCTCAACTGCTTTCAGGATGTTGTCCTGGCCATGTATTTCTTAGCACAAGGGTGAATTAGCCACAGGACACCCTACACATTATCTCTCCATCAAAGAGTACATTAGATTCAAAGAAAGCTAGGTTTAGTTCATTAGATGCTTAATCTAGTTCGAATCTGAAGAGAATGTGGGAGGAATAAAATAATTCTCGCCCATGTTCCTATTTTGATTTGTTCTTTAATTATTTCATGCAGGTGGCATTACATCAGCTTCCCCAGCAGACCTCTGACTTCTGTGCATTCTGAACAAGCTGTAGGCAGAAAAAAACCCAACTGTTTTCTAATTTTCAATTGCCTTAGCTATCTGCTTGGCTTTCTGTTATTTACCCCTTTACACTGCCCATTAAGCAAAGGATTAAGTTCAAAAGGTGTTGAATTAGGCTTTTGAAATCCTCAAGAGAAGGGCACCATTTGTCACTGTTTCCATGTCTCCTCCAGCGCATTGGGTATATTCGTGTCACAGTCTGCAGCTTTTCTCCTTTTTCCTTTCATTCATAAATTCAGCGCGTGGGGAATTTGCATTTCTAGATCTCCTCTGGTTGATTTTTCTCCCCAAGGAGATTCAGCTGTCAGCTTCAATTGTAATTCTGAAATCAAAGCAGCAACAGGATTGCAAGGAACTTTCTCCTAGGTCTCGATGTGTTTTTCTTTTCTCATGGACTCGGTGTATACAAAAGACTTTGATTACTTCATGCTAATGTCAGGCATAAGAAAAGCATGAAGTATTTAAAATGCCAAGGAAACATGTTGGAAATGTGGTTTGAGCTGTTAAGATGCCTGCAGGTCGCTTACCCAGGCTCTTATCTCTGTCTAGGAAGATGAGGAAGCTGTGTATGTATTTGTAAATATAAAATTCAAGAGCCTTACATAATTGTGTACATTCAGAGCTGCCACGGAGAGTCACTTTTCTTGAGACTCACCATAAATATGTAAGAGGTACAGATAAATTAAACTGTTACATGTCCCCAGTTGGCTGGGGAAGAATCATAGAATTTAAGGGTTGGAATGGACCTTACAGGTCATCTAGTCCCAACCCCTGCCCTGGGCAGGGACACCTCCTCCACCAGATCAGGATGCTCAAGGCTCATCCAGCCTGGCTTTGAACACTGCCAGGGCTGGGGCAGCCACAGCCTCCCTGGGCAACCTGTGCCAGTGTCTCACCACCCTTAGAGCAAAAAACTTTTTTCTAATATCTAACCTAAACTTCCTCTCCTTCAATTTGAACCCAAGACTGTGAATGAAGCACCTTCAGCTATGCTGAGCTCGTGCCTAGTTACCCTAGTGTGGGGATAGTGGAGAGGCTGAATTAAGAGTGTCCTTTTCCTTCTGCAGGAAACTTAGGTATTTGGCTATTATTGGTGGCATTACAGACAGCACAGTCTATCCCATTGCACTGCACCATTGCACCAAGGATTTCCAGCAGCTTTCAGGGTATATTCCCTATCTCCAGCCTGGAGTCTCTGGATGCCCCAACCATCCCCTCTGTTTTATCTGAGGTCAAGTTCAATGTTTGCTGAATTGACTTTACACCCAGCTTGGCTGAAGTTACCTATGCTTTGGGTTATTCAGTTGCTGCACAGGCTCCCAGAGTTGTAGTCTTGTTCTTTTAAAAGTCTGTTGGGATTCTGCAGAGGGAAGATCTTTGTATGTGAGTTCCTGCACTGCAGAGAACTTCTTCTATCACTGAATTTAGTATCTTGAATTTTCAGTCATTGGTTCTTTCAAAATCCATCTCTGCTTTATGATATATTTCAGCTGCTTGCACAGCAATGTTGAAAATAGACCATGTGATTATGGTATGTAAAAATGTAAGAATTTCTGGATAGTTAAAGAAAAATTATAATCACCATTTAGGCTGTTGATATTTATTAACTGGATAGGTTTCAGCATAAGTCTTTCATCATAAAATCATTCTTATTTTTCAAACAACAATAGCTCCCTCTATATTTGCATCCAACACCAGCTAAACCCTGGCCCCAGTTTCTTACTGGATGTGTTTGTTATATGCCCCAGCAAGATGCTTTCTCCTGGCAGAGAAGCTTTATTTTAAGAAATACACAGCACAGCAATAAAGAAGTTCTAAATAGTAGTCAGAAAAATATTCCACTGCAATCAAAATGCTTAAACCCCCAAAAGATCTCATGCTGTTTCGAAAGGGGAGAGTCATGACAAAGGTACAAATGGAGTCCCAGTGCCCAGAAATTCATGTTACCAACAGAGCTCAGCAATTACACCCAGCCTGAACTCACTCCTAAAAGTTGTTTTGTTGAAGACTGAACTAAAATAGTATCTAAGGACTCTTTTACCAGAAGCATTTCTGTACACTGTCACAAGGGTGGAAGCAAATAAAAATAATTGAAGCAATTGTCTCGGTTGTCTCCAGGGTTGTCATGATGATGTTGATAAAATCAAATAAAGTGGAAGTTATTGCAAGTTGTTAGTGAGCAGCACAGTTGTGAATTGGCAGTGGAAGAAGCTGAAGAGCTTAAAAGGTTTGCTCATTATCTAGATTTATTGTTTTCAGTTGTGGGAAAATGTTGGCTAAGCAAAATAACATGAATAATATGTGGTTGTGGTGGTGTGTTTTGAACAAAAATATTTTCTTCTTGTTTTTATGGCTTTGACTGGATTATTAAAACACCCTGTGTCAATCCATACATCCTGAATGGATTTAGCAGCTCAGGTTTCTCCTTGTAGCCATTTTCATTGCCCATGCATCTGTGAAGAGCAGGAACTTTTACAGCAGTGAAAGAAAAACAAGATCAGGCACCAAGAAATGTTTCGAGAAAATCTGTAATTGGTCTAAAGTAAACTGGACAACTGAGCAAGTTCTCTGTTAGACAGCAGAGCCAATGGTAAATTGTGATTTTGAAAAGTATCAGGAGAGGAAACCAAGCAAACTATCCATCCCTGCAGACTTCTTTTCCACCTGCCATCCATCCTGTCTTTGGCACTTGTGCCTTGCACTTCTGTGCTGTGACTTTGGAGAGGGAGTGAGTAGGATGTTTTTCAGGTGTTAGTGTCTGCATTGTACCCCAACTATCTGGTTTTCCTCAGCAGAACCAAGGCCTCTGGGGACTGTGCAGTAAGGGTCAGTGGCACTGTGTCATCTGAATGTCTACAGTGGATGCAAACCTTGCAGAAGTACTCAGGAAGTGTGGGGAGTTTTCCCTGGTTTTTAGGGATGTTCATCCACACTGCAGCACTCCACAGGGATAGCTGCTCTCATTTCTGCAGGGCTTCAGCAAGGATGCTCCAGTGCTCCTCAGGATGAGGTCCTTCCTCAGCAAACCACCCTGGGACAACAGTGTGAGCAGCTCTTCCAAGCTCATGTACAGCCTAATGAACATGATGAGTGCTGGGAGAAAAGGGTTTAGTTTTAACACCCATTATCAAGTCAAACCTTGTATGTAAGAGAAGATGTAGCAGTTTAACCTCAGTAAGGTGCTCTCAGGTAGGATCTCTGTGTAAGGATGTTGTAGCTGCTGGAAGATACCCTGGATTTCAAGGTGTGAGCTGCTGCCAGTTCCTGTTACCCAGTGCCCACATGCAGGAAAGCAGCACTGAGCAAGGTAAAAGCTGTCATAATTCAGAAACTGCATGCTGCCCCATGAGTAGGTATTTGCTTTCATTTCTTCCTCTTAGGCTGCTGGGATCTTGATTTCCTTAGGGGGAGAAGGTCAGGACCTTTAATCTGGATCTGTCCCCCAAGAGGTCTGCTGCCAGTTCCTGTTACCCAGTGCCCACATGCAGGAAAGCAGCACTGAGCAAGGTAAAAGCTGTCATAATTCAGAAACTGCATGCTGCCCCATGAGTAGGTATTTGCTTTCATTTCTTCCTCTTAGGCTGCTGGGATCTTGATTTCCTTAGGGGGAGAAGGTCAGGACCTTTAATCTGGATCTGTCCCCCAAGAGGTCTTGGCCATCTGTCATTTGACTTTTTTGCAGGAAATTTGGGTCTTGAGCATTTCCAATCAGCTGTTGAAAAGTCTCCTCTTGGAAGTGTTTGCACTTCAGCAAACCATACTTATTAGATTAATCCTCTTGAGAGCAAAGCAGTGAGACCCTTTTTACTGAAATATTTTATAAAGTCATGTACCTTTGTAGTGTGAGGTCACTGAAGTCTCATTGAATTTGGTGACAGTTTAGTTCTTATTCAATTTGGTGATGATTTCTCAGAGCAAGAATTGGCCATTATTAACCTTGAAAAGATTCTCAAGCAACATGATACCACATATTTAATTATTTTCAATTACCTCATGTCTGCTCCATTTTTTAGAGCTGTGTTTACACTGCTGAGGGCCCCATAAACAAATTGCCATTTACTGAAAACATTCTATTCTAAATGAATGAAACTCATGATTTCTTGTAATAACTAACTGCACTAATAGAAGGGTCTGACTTTTATCAACTAAATTGCTGATGACCCATCAGTGTGAGCCAGCAAACCCTCTGTGTGCCAGTGGTATTCCCATCTGGATACCCTGCAGAGTGCTCTGCTCTGTTCTCCTTCACTGTGGCATTCTGCATCTTTCATTCTCTCTCAAAATAAACAGGACAGACCCTTCAGTTTGGTTAGCAATATAAATCTTTCTTAGCAGTGAATAATAAGCATTTGTTTATTTAAGGTCAGTACTGACCATTTGGGCTGTCACTGCTGTCATAACATCAATCACTGAGTATCATTCCAGTCGTTCATTCAATAATTCTGTGTTTGGCTAGGAGAAAAATTAGGAATAAGTTAAATTCGTTATTATCTCAATGTCAGGTGATTTTGTAGTGCTTGTTAAAACATCTCACAGCAGAGCTATGTTAGACCTTCAGATTAACCTATTATTTTGGGGAAAAAAAAGCCCTTACAGTTCCATAGAAATACTTAATGAGGTAATAAATCAGAGAATCATAGAATCACTGAATGGTTTGGGTTGGAAGGGAACTTAGAGATCATCTGGTTCTAACCCTCTGCTATGGGCAGGGACACCTTCCACCAGCCCAGGTTGCTCCAAGCCCCATCCAACCTGGCCTGGAACACTTCCAGGGATGGAGCAGCCACAGCTTCTCTGGGCAAGATGTGCCAGTGCCTCAGCACCTCACAGGGAAGATCTTCCTCCTTATATCTAATCTCAACCTATTCTCTTTCAATTTAAAGCCATTTCCCCATGTCCTCTTGCTACATGCCCTAATAAAAAGGCCCTTCTAGTTTTCCAGTTGCCCACCTAGCTGTGTCCATTGGGAAAGTTCTGGGACTTAGCAACACATTCCTGTCCTGCTAATTGTTTTTATTCTGGTGTTGATTTGAGCTAGAGTTGGCTTTGCTTGGCATGGATTTTCCATTCTGTGCTACAACTATATTCCAGACTGGGGCACCACCACCTACTGACTGCTGGGCATGGAATGAGGACTGTGGATGCTCCAAAGCTTAACTGAGCTGTTGGGGAACTGATTTGAATGCATTAGAAAGCTATGAAAGAAAAATAGGCCAGAAAATAGGAGATTGTGCAGAAATCTCAGTGTTTTGGGGGTTCTTGTAGCACCTAGCAGAGGCAGAATTGTGAGAGTACACAAATAGGATTCTAAATGGCAACTGGAAGAAGAGGACCTACTTACTGGAGTTTGTGAGAGGAAATAAATCCCCAAAAACCCATGGGTGGTTTTTTTTTTTTGTTCTTCTCTCACCAGAGAGAAAAATGTGTAATGAATGTCTCATGTCTGAAACACTGGGCTGGATTCATCAAAGGGAGTTAGTAATTACCAAATTGAGAGAATCATGAAGCGCTTTTCTAAATTTGAAAGGCTCATCAAGAATAGATCAGGAGCAGGCAAAATTAATAGTTATGAACTCATTTCCATAGAAATGGACTTATTAGCAAGCATGCCAGCTGCCTAAAATTATAAGGTCTTTTCCTTGTGCTTGCAGGAAATAATCTTTTTTTATAAAAGTAATTTTGACTTTTTATTTTTTATTGCTCCTCTAAACGAGGGTTTGGCAAAATCCTAAACCAGAAAAAAAAACTTCACCAGACAATAGAAATATTTAACTAAAAAGAGAAGAATGATATGGAAAGGAGAAATGATTTATAGTCCTTGAATTCCATTAGACTCTTCCCAAGAGTGCAAACTTATTTAAGAGAAAAATGAAATAAGTCTCCAGAAGAAGCTGAAAAATCTTGATGGGATAAAGTTTGGTTTAACAGGATTTAATGGCTGATAACAGCATGAGTTACAGTCCTTGTCTTCCTTGTCTTCTCTGCTCGTGGATTTTCCCACTGGTAGCATTTTGTCTTTACCAGGCAGCTGCAGATTGACAGTGACTACAAAGACCAACACACTGACCATGAGCTACAAATCAGACTAAAAAGCTGAAGATTTGCAGGAACAGCTGCTTTTCTAAAGGGTTAGGGTGTAATGCTGAAGAGCCAGGCGAGAAATTTAGATCCAGGTGTGGTGATGTGGATTTATCAGCTAATGGAGCTGACATAAGTAAATGCTAACCTTTGAGGTCTTGATTATGGTTTAATTTATCTCTGGTTTTACTTTAGCAACCTCCATCAATTTCAGGGGGAAAAGGCAGCAATCTCCCACGGTATTAGAGAGGGTGGTTAATAAATTGCAAGAATTATGAATGTAATACTAACCTTTCTACTAGGAAAGAAGCCTCTGTAGGCCAAGAGATGCTGCTGCCAGTAGGCAGACACTAGTCTGAGCATGAAGGAAATTCACTTTTCAGGTTTTATCATGTGTTTGTTACAGTTGTAACCTGGAAAGAGACTTAGAACAAAGAGGGTGGATTAATCCTTGGGGTATTCTCTGTCCCAGATACTGTAACACTTGGTATTGCTCCAAGGCTGAGTCTTTGTCCTAAAGAGGACAAAAGGGAGACCATAGAGAAAATTCATTCACCTGCTGTTTTGAAGGTAACTAGAAACCTGCTGGTGAATAAAGGAGTCCAGAAAGCTCAATACTGGTTTGCTAAGGTTTTACACTGTAGGGGAAAGATGGTTAGGGACAGCAAGTCCATCTCTTTCAGCAGAAATCCAAATGAGAAGAAGTGGATCCTTCTTTGATCAATATTAATATGCCATGCAACATGATTCTGAGACAAAGCAGAAAACATTTGACAAGCCACACTGTTTTTCCAGGTGATGCTAAAGTTCTCTTTGGAACCAGGATCAAGCCCTGGGCAGTCAGCTTTGCTTTAGTTCACCTGTTAGTATTAGTTAGATCTGAGGGATGTTTATATATGAGTTGTTCTCTGTTGTAGATGCACAAAGACTCATTGCTAATCCAGCAGTGTATGACTATACCTGCCCTTAAATGAAATGTGTGTCTTGTACAGCTGTGCTAAGGGTGCAGTGAAGGTCTCTGCATATTTACAGGCACAGGAATTGTTTTACTCCCTGGCAATTACTTCAGCTTGCTATATAGGCAAGACACACACTTGCTTTTCTGAGGGAGATCTGAATCCCAGCCTGTCTTAAAATATAAACCCACTATTGTGCTTTCTCTTTGGATATGTAAAAAGGAAAACAGGAAAGGAATGGTTGAAGGCACGATGGACTGAACTCAAAGAAGTGCCAGTCAGTGGGACCTGTGGAATGGATTTATCACTGCAGACTCACCTGACACGTTATTTAATTGGTGTTTCTAAGCCCTCTGTTGCTGGTTTTGTTCAGAATTTGAAACCACTCATGGGTGATTTTGTGAGTGGCAACTATTGACTTGAACAAACTGAGGTGAAACTGCAGATCTAAACATACCTTGACAGACTCAATATCCAGATCCATAGTTAGTGAAGCTCATCTCTAAATTTTGTTGCTGTGTTGTGAGCAAATTAATTTTATGTAATTTAGATGAAACTGCTGGAAGTGATGCACAAAAAACTGCAAAGTTGGGTACTCCATCGTGGAGCTCACAGTGGTTATGTTTCTGACAGAAAGGGTTTAATTACATCCCTATTATTGTGTAATAAAATTTATCTTAAAAGGTTTTTGCTGCTTGTCTGGTTGGCCACCCAAAAGATGTTTTAATAGCTTCTAGTTTTGCCTGGAGGTGGATATTATCTTCTGTCAGCATGGAAAATATTTATCCTCCAGGCATTGAAACATATGTTTGCATTGTTTGTTGTCAGAAAGAAAACAGGAAAATCAATAATTCCTGTTCAGATTTTGTTTTTTTTCCTTTACAATGTGTCTTCAAAAACATATGGCAAACCCAGATTCTGCCTCTGTGCAGTTGGGGAGAGGGAAAGGATGTTTAAAGTCTCTGTTCTCTGGAGCAGCAGGTTAAAACTTTCTGGGAACACAGATCTTAGAGTCAATGCTTTAGAGAAAGGGATCAGGGACAGAGGGTGATGTAGGTGATTACTGAGGGATTTCTGCATGCACAGGGGACATCCCTGGATGGGGAACAAGCTCCTCCTGCTCACAGCAGGAGTATGTTCAAGTCATTATAGCATGACCTAACACATTGCAAATTCAGATTTAACCTATTTTCTGAGCACACACCCCAAAACTTGAGCAATATTGATAACATCAGTTGTCTCTCCAATGCAATCTGATTAAGCAGCTTGCCCTGGCTGGGAAATTGGGGCAGGAACTTGTATGCTGCTTTGTAAAACACCTTAATTTTTGTGGAAGAAAAGTGCTGGATGAGCAAAGATCTGTTTTCTCCACAGATCCCTGCTGTGGATATGCCAAGTGCTGTCAGTTAAATCTTGGTGTCTGTTTGCTTCTCTGTAACACAAGGAGAAGTATTTCTAACCTGAGGTTTAATTATTAATATTTACATAGTGTTGGACCAGAGGAGAGAGCTAAGTGTTGTTGCTAACAAAAGAGGCAGAAGTAATTTTAAAATAGAGTTCTGAATGCTATGCATTTGCATCCATTTCTTTACTTTTAAACTTTTATTTCCAGATGAGAAATATAGAATGTTCACCATATAATTACAAGTCTGCAGCACTGACGAGAAGAATGTTGTCATGAATTGAAAATAAGGATCATCTACCCCTCATTTATTGTCATGTATAATTTCTGCAAATCCCTTTTTTTTCACTGAGAAAAAGACAAGTTTGGGTTTGAAAGACTTTCTTTTTTTCCCCCCACAAGAGCTCATTGCTGATACACCGTGAGGAATGGCCAAGTATTCTGTTGTTTTGCAGCATCAAAATTATAATAATGGTATATTAAATAATTTAGCAACATCTGTGCAATGCTGTTCCCAGGGTTTGTGGCTTATTCTGCAAGTTCATTGTGATTATGGAGAATGAATGCCTGAGTTTAATGGGAAAAATGCCTCCATTCCAGGAAACTAAAAGATACAGTAGAAAGTATAGCAATTGCTATAAGCAAAAAGATACAGTAGAAAGTATAGCAATTGCCCAGTGTGTAGTTTGATTTAGGTTTCTCTCAGTGTCTTCAATTCTGCTTGTTGAGTTTAATGGTAAATCTTCTGCTGAACAGAAAAAGAGAAATGAAAATCTGTTTTGTTAGGAACATCCTACTGATGTTGTGGGAAATCTTGTCTTGTTTTTGCAGAGCAAACGTGTCCTCCTACGAGATCCTGCAGATGGACTTTGAGATAGACAACACTAGCAGCTTGGCAGGAGCCCAACAAATCACCTGGCAGGTGGAATACCCACGGGATGACTCCCTGAGTGAGCTGGTGGTCTCAGAAATCTTTGTCAGCCAAACAATGTTCGTGGGAATCGTTCCTCTTGCGATGGTAAGAACCTGCTGCTTCTTCCTTTTGCTAAATGTTTCCGTTGCTTCTCGTTAGTATTCCAGGGAATGTGAGGCTTTTTATTAGAAGCTACTTCCTCTGCACCTGCTGCAAGTGATTGAAATGCAAAAAAATGCATTTCAATAATATTTTATTTACCTGATATGCCATAATGGCTCCTTGGAAACCATTTGGGTCTCTTGTGAAAATCCTTTACCGTACGTGGATTATTGGCCTGGTGCAGGGTAATAGCTCCTCTGGAGTCGTTGTCTGCTGGTGTATTAATGCCACTGCCATGCCTGTGCTCTGAGGGTAAATGTTGTAATTAGCTGAGACATTTTCAATGGAATAAATTAGTGTGGATGTGTGGGAAACTTCATTGCTAAACCAAACAACTGGACTGGTTTCTGCTTTGGTTTTCCCCCAAAGAGCTAAATAGCCAAGCGAGCTGCAAAGTGTCAATTTAAGAAAAGATCTGTTTTGAATTACAGAGGAAAAGGACAAAATAATTCCTGAAGATGTAGGTGTTGGACATCTTTTCCTGGCAGGTTTAAGGTGTATGTGTGTAGAGAGCTTGAAGCTGATATTGAGTTTAAAAATGTAAATATCTCCTGGTAAAATCAAAGGCTCCTTTGCTAGGAGGAACCTTTGCCCTGTGTTTGGGCCTGATGGAATTTTTAGTACTAGAGTTTTAAACTTACACATGACCAGGGATTTCAGTGGGGATATTCAGGGGTTATCAGAGTCTGGATGTTACACCAGTTCCCTCAGAAACACACTGGTATTTTTTGCTTACTTTCTCATGAACATTTGCTGTTCCTTTCTGTGTCAGTCTGTGCTGGTTTTCTTCCTATTACACCATATACTGAACAAATCTTGGTGATTTCCCTCTGCGTAACTACTGGCATGACCAAAAGCAAGGAAAGATGCTTGTAAAGGAAATAAGACCCCAAATAATTTTAATTTTCAGTTCCTACTGCCCAAGGCTGCATTTCCTGCCAGCCCAGTGATAGCAAAGAAATGATGTGCAGAAAAGTCTATAGAGAATTTTCTTCTAGTGGCTTTTTTTAAAAAAGTATGTAAGAGATGAAACAAAACTCTAATTGTGTGGATGGAATATTATCAAGTAGTAATGGTACATCTAAGACCCCAAATAATTTTAATTTTCAGTTCCTACTGCCCAAGGCTGCATTTCCTGCCAGCCCAGTGATAGCAAAGAAATGATGTGCAGAAAAGTCTATAGAGAATTTTCTTCTAGTGGCTTTTTTTAAAAAAGTATGTAAGAGATGAAACAAAACTCTAATTGTGTGGATGGAATATTATCAAGTAGTAATGGTACATCAGATGTAGAGGATGGAATATTATCAAGTAGTAATGGTGAATCAGATGTAGAAGTGACAGAAAGTGGTGCAGGAACATCTTGCACATAGCTCTGTGCTTTCAGATGGAGTTTGTGCTATGCAGAGCACCATGGATATAAAAGAAAAGCAAATCCAACCTAAAAGCCCTTTGTGAATGTTGGATCAGAGCTTTGCTGATGTCTCTGCCAGGGATTTGCCAGGGTTTTACTTCATCACTTTGCAGTTATGGCAGTTGTTGGACACTTCAGCTGTCTCTAAATGTCCTTGGCTGAAATCTGAGGTTGAACCTGAATTCGAAGTGGAGCTAATCTACTTAATCTCTGACACTTTGTCATTGTAAACTAACAGTGGAGTAAAGGAAAAAGGGCCTGGGCTTGGTGATTTATGACCTTAATCCTTAAATGTGGGTCTCTGTGGGCTGTTACTTCGTGGTCACATGTGAACATCCTTGGCTGACTTGACCCAAGGCTGATTGGTGAATTGATGGCAGCAATGGCAGGAACAGCAGCTTGTATTTGCTTTTCATTCCCTTATATTTGCCAGTTTGCAGAGCTGCTTCATTTAGCTGTCACTAACTGGTTCAGGTTCCAGCACTGCATTGCCCAGTCAGGAGCAAAATAATAATCCCTCTGCACATCATCCGTTGTTGTCCAGAGCAACACATTCCTGAGGCTCAGAGTTCCTGACTGAACTAAATGCATTTCAATATTTATTCCTTCCTTCTTGGTAAGGCAGCCTCCATCTGAGTGCAGCTGGTACCTGTGGAGTTTGGTCCTCTCCTGGACCTTAACCCCTGAAAATAGCCCCACAGAAGGGCCCAGAAATGTCTGTGTTTCCATGTCTTAGCCTTTGCTTAGAACACAAATTACTTGCTGTTCCTTGTCAGTGGATCCACTAGTTCATTGTAAACATTGAATATTTATAGATGAAAACATAGAGTTCCTTGGAGAGTTTAAGGGTTGAGCAAAGCATCTAGTGCTTGATTTGCAGCAGTGAATGTTTTGATGGGATTACCAAACCCTCATGGTGTTTCAGTGGTAATGGCACCAGCACTTGCACGAAGAAGAAAATTTTTTTCCAGTAGGGAGACTGAAGTGGATTCAGTAAAAACTTAGCTGTGAAATTCTGCAAAACCAAGATTAATTTTGATGTCCATTTTCCTTAGGCCACTTTGGTTCTTTCAGTGGTAAATCATCCTTTTCCATATTATTTGGAATATCATTGGTTTGTTGCTGCAGTTGGTCATGAGTTCATTTTTGTTTTCCTTGCTACTTTCTTAAACAAACAGAAGAAAACTGAAAGAGACCCTAGAGATTTAATCTGTCATTGCATTGTGGTGACTCTGGAGATAGCAGTGGGGACATTTTTCTCATTCTAGCTTGCTGGTTTTTCTTGTAGATAAAGATATTGGAGACTGTGTGGTCACATTTGAATAACAGCCTGATGAAAAGAGCTGTTCTTTTTTTCTTTAGTGAGTTTATGAAGCCTTTAACATCAGATCTTATGTTCTTAACATGTACATTTGGTAGCAAGCTTGAAAACCATTTTTTTGGCTTTTTTTTTTTTTTTTTTTTTTTTTTTGCTTTTCAGTTTTTCTAAGTGAAGATAAAACTGATTTTTACACATTATCTAGCAAAAAATAGCTCCTTATTAGCAGACAATCTTGCTGTAATGAATTGATAAATTGATATCGCATATTATTTCGGGATAGTCCTTGGATATCAATTTGGCAGTGCATTAACAAGTAATATTTCGAGCTGCACAGAAGGAAGTGAAGCCAGGGAGAGTTTACAGGATCAATCCTGACTGGGGAGCATCCAGCAGCTGTACCCTGTGCCTGCCTCCTGACTTGGGGTTCTCCAGCATAACACAGTCAAAGAACATGATGATAAACTGCCTTTTTGCTCTTACTACAAAGGAACAGAGTTTTAAGCCTTGATGGGGTCATTAGGAAGTAACTGGAAACTTGGTAGCTTGTGAGAAAAGTAGAACTACTTAGTGTAGCAAACCCAACTGTTCTTCCTTCTGTATGATAACTATAAAAAGGCTGTGGGTTTCTTGTTGTGGTTTTTTTTTTTTCATAATTTTTGGAAAAGGACTAAAATGCAATCTTGGAATGTTGGAGATTCCTCCCAAATTATCCATTTCAATTAGAATGGTCCTCTGTGTAATAAATCTCAGTGTTATTTATGACCAAATTCAGTGCATTCTAAATAAATAAAACATTTGCACGAATGAGAAACAATGAACCAAAATTTCATATTTAATGTGAGCCTGCTCTCTGCAGCATCTCACAGCTCTGCCCAGGCCCTTGAGCTCCTTCTAATTGAAACATCCAGTTTCAGCAACTGCACTGGGCCAGACAGTTGGGATTTCCAAGGAAACTACACCCAGATGGAAACAGCACACTCCAGTAATTGAGGATTTGCTTTCTGAAAGGCTTATCTCTGCTCCTGGATGAACAATACAGACTCTGCAAGTGGGAAGGCACACAGAGAGGATGCTGTGGGAATGCAGACCATCCCTAGGAGACATGGCAAAGGAAAGGGAAAATATCAAGATGGGTGATCACAATTGCATGCAGCTTACACCTCTCGGGAGCTGGTTGGGATGGGAGCTGTGCTACCCCTACTGCTGCTGGAAGGGCTAATTAGGTGTGTGGAGCTGTTCTTATGGCTCTGCTTCTAAATCAGTAGCCTACTGAGACACTTCAGTCCTACAGCACTTATTATAGGAGAAGATAGTGGGGAATGCTGTCGTTAAACTATACTGTTAGAGAATCATAGAATTTTAGGGATTGGAATGGACCTTATAGATCATCTAGTCCCAATCCTCTGCCCTGGGCAGGGACACCTCCCACCAGAGCAGGTTGCTTAAGGCTTCATCCAGCCTGACCTTGAACACTGCCAGGGTTGGGGCATCTCCCACCTCCTTGGACAACCTGTTCCAGTATCTCACCACCCTCACAGGGAAAACATCTTCCTAATATCTAACCTAAATTTCCCCTCCTTCAATTTGAATGTTACCCCTTGTCCTTTCACTGCAGTTCCTAACCAAGAATCTCTCTCCTGCTTCCCTGTAGCCCCTTCAGATACTGAAAGGTTGCTACAAGGTCTCCACACAACCTTCTCTTCTCCAGGCTGAGCAGCCCCAAGTCCCTCAGCCTGTCTTCATAGGGGATGTGCTCCAGCCATCTCCTGTCATCTCCTGTCATCTCCCTCATTCCCAGCTGCTGGGAAGAGTGTGCAGAAGTGATCCTTTGTGCCTACAGCCCAAACCACGTGGGACAGCACATTTGGTTTTGTTTTGAGACATGAAGGGACATAAGAGACAGTACATAAGACAGTACTTTCCCCCCCCCCCCCCCAAAAGCCCCAGTTTTTGTTTAGTCCAAATGTGGCCTCATTACCTCTTAGCAGGTGACTAGAGCACCAGTTCAAAATCAATTCTGAGTGTGAAGTGCTCAGTGTCTCCCTGGCAGCATCTCCAGCCCCTCCTGTGATCCCATCCCAGATGGTATTGCTGGGTGTGTTTTACAACAGCTTAGAAACAGATTGTTTCTTTTGTCTGATGTTCAATGTGACTTCTGCTGAGATGATCAGACAAGATTCTGTGCCTTGTGTACCTCTCCTACCTGGCCCTTGTTTTATAAACTAACTGATCTCCCAGAGTGCTTATACCAATAGCCTGGAAGGTTTTATTTCTGTGGATGAGTCTAGACTGGGAAATTCACCTGTTCTGAGCATGAAAGTTGGATATGGATATAATTGTCCTCTTGTATAGCTGTAGAGGTGTAAATATATATATATATATTGAGACAAGGTGTCATAAGATACACAGATAGAAGGACAGAGGGAAATGTATGATTCTTACTTTTTCCAGACTGCTTTAGAAATGGGCAGTGAAATTTGAAGTTCTTTGGACAACAGGCTAAGAAAACTCAAAGCTCAAAATGTAACAACCTCTGAAAACCTTCTGAGTGCTACTGTTTCAATCCCAGCTGTGCAGCTGGGGTCCTGTCAGGAGGGACAGTGCATTTGAAAAGGGATGAAAACCATCTATGTGTGTGTATTGCTCTAGAAGGACAACTTTGCAAGTCATTCTAAAGTCGTTTTCTGTGAACTGTGACACATAAAAATACATGAAGATGCATCATCCTGTAAGTGCTAGAGCATTTTCTGATAGCTAGAAGGGATTGGATGGAACTGCTTACATAGGGCAAATAAATCAATGCTAATTCCTAAAACTCCATGCAAATTACCAAATGAGTTTTTTCCTTAAGTGCTCTTATTATTATTTAGTATTTATGTAGTGCTTTATATTTTCAGAACACTTTACAGACATTAATTAATCAGACCTGAATAAACCAAGCTTGATGAGAATGGAAAATTAAATGGAAATTAAGTCACTCTTCATTAGCTTTACCTGTTTCTGAATGATTTTTAAGTAACTTTTCATACTCCTAAAGGTACTTTTTGAAACACTTAAGCAATAGCATTGTAAGAGTTCTTTTTTTATTATCTCTAAAAACTATTTTGGTTAGAAAAAAGGGAGGATTTGTACCATCAAGAGCTAATGACAGCAAGGGATGAGTAGCTTTGAAGAATGTAAATGCTATTTTATCACCTAAGATGTGCATAACTGTTTAAGCCAATTTAATTCAGGTAAAAATGCATGGATAGGAGGATTATTCCCTTAATTTGAAGCCTATTTACAACTTGAAATATCTGACTCCTGGAGGCTTCTTTGGAGGAGACTGGAAGGAATATTTTGTTTTATCTAAGGTTTTGTCATAACCTTTTAAGATAAAAAGTTGTTGAGAAATTTTTGCTCTAGAAAAATGAGTCTGAACAGCTGCTGAGTTGAGTAGTTTAGAGATCCACACAGGCTTGGGGATTCCTGCATGTCCTCCTGAGAGGTACAAACCTGTCCCTGAGTACCTTTGAGGGACATTCCACGATCTGCTGTCAGGTGGAAGTGTCAACTGCTTTGCTCCTGGGAACCTTATCTTGTTTTCTTTTTGACAATAAATGTCTCTGATAATTGATTCTTCCAACAGCTGGTGCAGAGATTAACACATGGAACTAATGTCCCCCAAAGTAGAAAGGTGTTCCATTTTCATCAATTAGAGTAGAGTAACAGATCAAGGTGAGGGAAGCACATCTGAAGCTCTTTTTGGTTCCACTCTTTGTTATGCTACTTAACATCAAGAAAAGGGATGAGCCATCCAGAGGGACCTTGACAGGCTTGAGAGGCTGGGCCAATGCAAATCTCGTGAAGTTTAGCAAAATTAAGTGCAAGGTCCTACAT
>NW_008661812.1:0-621 GCF_000695815.1 Acanthisitta chloris | reverse complement strand
CTCTCCTGTCCCTCCTCACTGGATACAAAGATGTCACACACCTGGGCACCTCTCCTGCCCCTCCTCACTGGGTACAGGGATGTCACACACCTGGGCACCTCTCCTGCCCCTCCTCACTGGGTACAGGGATGTCACACACCTGGGCACCTCTCCTGCCCCTCCTCACTGGGTACAGGGATGTCACACACCTGGGCACCTCTCCTGCCCCTCCTCACTGGGTACAGGGATGTCACACACCTGGGCACCTCTCCTGCCCCTCCTCACTGGGTACAGGGATGTCACACACCTGGGCACCTCTCCTGCCCCTCCTCACTGGGTACAGGGATGTCACACACCTGGGCACCTCTCCTGCCCCTCCTCACTGGGTACAGGGATGTCACACACCTGGATGTCTCCCCTGCCCCAAGGGCAGCCCGGGTGGGATCAGACAGCCTCTTCTTCCCACCCTGGGGGCAGATACTGTCAGGTGGGGAGTGACAGCTCAGACTGTTGATGCTCCACCGCCCGAGCCGGGCAGTGTCCATCACTTCTGGAGCTGCAGCATCCCCCAGGGGTCCCGGCTGGCTCAGCCCTGCCCTGGTCCCGGGGCAGTTCCCGCAGGCGGATCCGTTGCGGGGGATG
>NW_008661811.1:0-3823 GCF_000695815.1 Acanthisitta chloris | reverse complement strand
CCCCGCTCCGCTGCAGCACGGATCGGCACCGCGGGGACGATCGCAGACTGCTAGCCGAGCCTGATAGCGATCGAGAGACCGATCCTGTCCCCGCGGGCGGGGCTGCTGCAGCGCTCCGGCCCTTCTCTCGCTCCTCTCGGTCAACAGCGGCGCCCGCAGCCTCTTCCCGGCACTGCAGGCACCGAGCGCCGCCTAACCACGGGCAGCTCACGGGGACGGGACAGTGGCCACGCAGATGTCGAGTTCCGTCCAGTGGGGACCTCCTGCTTAGTTTTTTTCTCCAGCCAGTCTTGTCTCTCATGCTGGAGCTGATCACGGCCGGTAGATAGGCAGAAGCGTCCTGTGGGCGTTGTATTTCTACCACATAGAAACATGATTTTTGTAATGGTGATGCAATATAAAGTTCTCTTAATATGCAGAAGTATTATCAGCCATCTTCCATTCGTTCAAAAGCACAATCTCCCCCACTAATTGCCCAGTTTTTGCAACAGTCATGCTTGAATGACTTTTTTTCCCCTCACCTTTTCTGCCAATACAGCTTTACACTGGAATGCCATCAACCACCTTAGATTTCCAAACCCCACACACAAGGCAGCAATAGAGTTTTCTCTGTTCAGGTTCCTCAGGTCGTCTCGAACTTGATCTTCTCTTAGAGTAGGAGGGACTTTGCTGCCCCAGTCTCTACCTTGATCTCCATCCACTTGATAGATGTGGGAAGAGACATTGCCAGTGATGACTAAGGCAAAAATTTGGTTGAGTACCTTAGCTTTCTCCTTGTCCGTTCTTACCAGTTTGCCAGTTGCATTCATCAGGGCAAATACAGCTTTTCTGACCTTATTCTGTGTGACATACGTGTAGAAGCCCTTCGTGCTGTGCTTTGCACCCCCTGAGGAGTTTAGCTTCAGCCATACCTTGGCCTTCCTGATACTATCCCTACACAACCAGGCAATGTCCCTATACTTATTCCAGGACACCTGTCCCTGCTTCACTACCTGTGCATTTCTTTCTTGCCCCTTGGTTTGATCAGCAAGTCCTCCCTCAGCCATGCTAGTCTCTTCCCTTCTTTTCCTGATTTCTTACACATGAGTTCACGAGGCCTTGCACTATGTGGAAAACATCTTTTAGGATCTGCCAGTTCTGTTTTGCTCCCTTGTCCCTTAGGGCAATTTCCCAGGGAGTTCCACTGACTAATAGCTTGAACAGCTGAAAGTTTGTTTTCCTAAAATTAGTCTTTGCCTGACCCATACCCCTCAGAACTGTGAACTCCACCAGTGCAGGACTGCTACACCCCTGGCTGCCTCCAGTCTTGACATATCTGATTAGGTCACATGCATTGGTGCCCAGCAGATCCAGAAAGGCATTTCCTCTGGTAAGGCTTCCTATTACCTGGCCTAAGAACTTAATCCTTCCTAAAGGGCACCTCCAGTGAGCCTCTTAGGAAAGTGCAGTAGTGTGTTCAGGCCCTCCAAGACAGGAAACTGCCTCATAGGGTAAAATCCATAATAAACCATCTATTTATGAACTGCATCAGACACTTAGAACCTTGAAATGACTCAAGACCCAGCAGTTCAACCACAAAAGTTGATGGTCCCTAGTGACCTCAGTATGAGACATACACTGACTTTCATACTATTGGAAGAGATTAGTACGGATAATCCTACATCCCCTTAAATGTGGAGACCGCTGAACTTCACACAGGACTCATCCACACATAGCATCCCATGCAGGCCTGAGTCACAGAAAAGGAGGATTGCCCCTGCTTCATTCATTTAAGACATTACAGAACTTCCCTGCAATAAATCAGTTACATTCATCATTTCTGCTGCCACATTCAAAGAAGTTTACATGTAGGCTCCTTGCTCACAGAGGGCTTTCTCACCAGTGCCAAGGGGAGCTACCTGCAGGTTCCTTGGTTACAGCGAGCTGAATTTAACTTGCTGCCAAAGGATTTGTGCAGCACATCACAGCAGAGGCCTGTGCCTTCACAGATCAACTGGACTGTGGATCGCTTCATCCTCGATGTACATCAGTCTTCTGGTCAGCAACATTGCACCAGTCTGTCCTCAGGACTTACCTGTTTACCTGGGCTATGTGGAAGTAGTCCTGCTGTAGTCCTCTGCATTTCCTGATATCAAAGCCTCTCCCTGATAGCAGTTTTATCTCACCAAATTCCCTCCTCCAGGCACTCCCCTGAAATACTTCCCAAAGGAGCATACATGCTGTCTTTGTGCCACCTGTCTAAAACTCCCACACCTTGAGTGTCACAAACACTTTCTGCTCCAACACCTCACAGTTGCCTTCTGCAAACAGAGCTGTCAGAAGAGTTGGAAGGTCACTCCCCTATATCAATGCTTTGCAGAGGCCTTTGTACACTCAGGGCCCCCGTAAGGATGGGGGCAAATTTCCCCTGACATGTATATTACTGCCCTCCACCTCAGCATGAAGGCCATTCCTCAGAAGACCAAAATGGAGAAATGCACCCACTGAACATTACTTCAGCTGAAGGAATATAATGAAAAAAGACCAACTTGTGGCCTATGGAAAAATCTTGACAGATCGTTCTCACAAAGAACATCTCTATAAAGGCCGTCTCCACACAGCATTCAGCTGTTTTCTTTATTTCAGTTTTACACTCATAGGTGCCCAGTTTTACAATGTTACAGTTTATACCTTCATCACAATACAGTGTGAGGCATTCTAAATATTCTATGCATCCCAGACATCATTCAGACAATCAGTTATTATACATGGGGTGACACTCCCCCTTAAGAGGAAGAGGCAAGATAATGCTCAAATAACAGTTCAGAGACTAGAAGGTGAAAGGGCATTGCCAACCCTCTAACATATACCCAGTAAATAATGTTTCTCCCATCAAGAAACCACTGAATACAGGAACAACAATGAGGAGACTAAAGTCAATGTCCTTTTCACAAGTTCATCTTGACTGTACCTTCAGCAAATGTTCTTTAAAAACTTGTGGAGTTTTCATGCAATCCACCCAAGGACAATTAACATGTTCTTACAACTCTGTACAGTTAAAGTCTATCCCAACATCTTTACACTGCTGAATTTCTAAGGCAATCCCAAGGAGACAGAACACCAAACTCACTCTTATTGACCAAAGGAAGACCTTGTTGTGCATTTTGCTGCTCTGCTTCGCCCTGGAATAGATGAGACTGGAGTTCTCAAAGAGTCAAAATACCCTTCTTGCATGCTGAGCTGGAATCACCTGTATCAAAATGGCTGGATGGGAGCAACTCCCTGATTTCCAGGGTAGACCTAGTGAAGCCTGTGCACAAACACAATGTTTCTATGGAAAAAAGTAGTGATAAGAAAGTAAACCATACAGAGTCCACAATTAAAAGACATCCAGAAGCCAGGAGAAAAAAGAGCCCGGTGGTCACAAAATATAATGACACAGTACACACAATTTCCCTGCTTTCCTGAGCGGGGAACAGGCCTTTGTACAACCCAGCAAGGATGAACTTTGTCTGCCCAACTCAGACAATGCATTAAAGCAGAGAATAAAAGGTCCACAGTCCTGCAGACATTAAGAGAGACTTGCGCTTAGCTGGGAGGACTGATGACATTATTACAGTGTATCAACTGCAATATATTACTGCCTGACAGAGAGAACTGGATCGTTTTTTTCCTTCCATGCTTACTTTTTGGAGGGGAGAAAACTTTTATTCTGACAGGGAATTTGCAGGAAATTGGTGAGGCCAAATGCAAATTCAGACTAGCTTTAGATGAAACATTGCCATATGCTGCAGCCTCGATAACTTACTGCTCCACGGCATGAAACCTCTGACTGTGCTGACCC
>NW_008661810.1:1287-2629 GCF_000695815.1 Acanthisitta chloris | reverse complement strand
CTCGCCATTTCCCCTCCCAGACCCCGAATAAGACAGAGAGAAAGATAAGCGAAGAAGCCCCAGCATTAAAAATGTGCTGCAAATATTTGCGTCTCGAAACGAGCATTTTGCGTTTGGCTGTGTAATGTGTCGATTCGGGACTTTAAGAACTTAAGAGTGCTAGAAAATCCCCCACAAAGAAGCTCAGGTCATTATAAAGACAATATCTAGCCACCATAAGCCTTTGAAATGACCTTTGGCTCGTACAGCAATAACTCACCACTTAATGAACAACGAACGGAAGCGCCTCCGATAGCTCACAACACAACAGACCTTACAACTTTCCACCAAGTCTTCTCTCTCCCTAACCAAACTCAGTAGGATGCTACATTCCCCTTCCAAATCACCTTAATTTATGCTGGCAAACTGGAGTTAGGGAAGTGGAGCTTCATGATTACACATGATGCTTGTTCAGGTTCCCGGCCCGGGCCTGTCCCGGTAGCGTCTTATATAATATATTCACGTGGGCGTACGTCAGCTTTAAGTGCTTTATTTTTTTTTTTAAGAGAGTTCATTAGAAATAGCACTTTGCAGGGTGTATGAAGGCAGCCTAAACTGGGTTGCACCTTAGCCCCTGAGCGGAGAGATCATAATATTGCAAACCAAGTCATTGTTAGCCGCTCTTGATTAACACGGTAAGTTTTCATTTTGTGCCTAATTAATTATCGACTTCTCATCCCTTTCCGAAGGGATCCTCAGCCTCACAAGCGATAGCCTTTTTGCTCTAGACATGCTTTATTTGGCCAGAGCTTGGCCAAATATCAAGATTTCCACGGCCACAGGAATAGCCCCCAAAGTTTGTTCTGCAGAGAGAGGAGTCCGGGCACACTGGGATTGTGCTCGGCTCCCAGCACTCGGAGAAGACGTTGTCAGAGCTAAAACCAGGGAAATCTTTAGAATTATTCAGGCGTGGGACCAATATAGGTATTATTGAAATTTTAGGTGAAGTTATAAGTGAGTGCTTCCATCGAGCCAAATGAAATGCTGCTTGCAGTAATTGGATTCAGCTGACTAACTTGGCAGGCCAGCAGCTTGGAGGCATACAGATAAGAAAAATGTTCACTGCTTTTAACTTCTGATCGAGCAGAGCAACATGCAACAGAAAGACAATAAATAAATAAATAAACACCCTAACTTTCTCCTTTCCTGCTCGCCTCCCGCCCTGTTCCCCGCGGGGCACTCCGACCCCTGCGGAGGACTTGCCCGGCTAATTCGGGGCGGGCAGGGTCCGTCACAGCCCTACACACACTGCTGCTCGACAGAACTTTACGCGGGAGCTCCGCAACAGACATAACCGAGAGTT
>NW_008661810.1:0-1242 GCF_000695815.1 Acanthisitta chloris | reverse complement strand
CGGGCTAGCTGCAACAGCCCAAGAGGGAGCTGAGCTGTAAGTGTATGCGGGGAGACTGTGTGGTCGCTTCCAGACCCCCAGTCCGCCCAGAGAGGCATCGGTCCCCTCCAGGCATCTTTCCACCGCCTTATTGATCAAACCGCACAAATGCAGGACAAGAAACTTCTCGACAGATAAATATCAAGCCGTGTTTCAAACAGCGTGTGTAACTCGAAGGCATGAGCATACCGGTAATAGCAGCACTAAAACAACTAGGGGAGAAAAACAACAGCCACTAAGGAACAAGAATGCACGGCAAAGGAAAAAGGTTCGGGAAGACACTTGGCACGAATATTTAAGAGACCCTATGTAGGGGCTACATTACCGATAAGCCTATTTTAAATCGCCCTTTACAAATCAACACGGCTACCCCCTGCCCGGCTATCCACGGCAACGCATTAACGTGATGCTCAATCTTACTTTGGCAATGGGAGCATCTAGCAAAGTTGTCTCTCCCTCGTTTCTTTGCTTATGTGTAATTCCCTTCCTGAAACCATCGAAAATTGGGGAAAGGGTAGGGTTAAAAGTATTGCCCTAGCCTTTGGAAAGGAGTTCACTTTTTATTTAAAGAGCATAATAAAAAGAAGATACAGCTTAAAACGTTCAGGGAGGTGGAGACCACTCCATACATTTGCAGCCGCAATGGGCAGAGATTGCAAACAAATTCCAGACCGTTTCTGAGTATAGGCGATAATACAGCCCCTGCGGTTAAAGGTCCCATTTTGTCATGCAGTTGCTTACCTGTGTGTCAATTTATCATAAACCTGGGTTCCTCACTTTTCAGGATCTGCGCTTGCAGTTCTTAGAATATATCCTTCACCCTTTGTCTGCAGACAATACTCTCCTAAACCTGATCTTGAGGTTTTACAGACATTTCCATACACCAGAATTCCCGATAGAACGAAAACAGGCTCAAGCTCAACTACCAATAAAAGAGAGCGTGTGGAAATCGGAATTTGTTGGGCTTTAAAAAAAAAAAATCAACACACAACCCTTTAGCCATCAGCCTCCTGGAACCAACGACAGCAATTGGCCGGCTCCTGGTTTGTTTTGGTTTTAAATCGTGCGGCCATTGATGAATTTGGGGGGCGAGCAGGAGAAATCCCTTTATAATCAGAAATATAGGCACTGCCTTAAAATACAGGCATATTGGCCCACGTGATCGCAGAGCAGCGCGCCGGGGCCGAGGCTGGCGCGCTCCCC
>NW_008661809.1:0-6525 GCF_000695815.1 Acanthisitta chloris | reverse complement strand
CCCTAAATTCTATGATTCTATGGTTAAGGGATGTCCTTAAGGGTTTTTGGTACCTTCTTACTCCTTGAAACACTGATCAGGAAAGATAAAATCATGTCTGATCTTTATATACTTTTAAATACTGCTTCTAGCAGAACCTCAGTCTGATGAAGCTGACCTAAAGAGTTGTTTTTTTAAGAGTTCTGAGGCATTTGGTGCAAATTCTGGGGCATTGTGTTATTTATCTCCCTTATGACAGGTGTCTTCTCCTCAGAGTGTTCAACGCTCTGCTCTGAGGAGCTGTCTTTGGGGGGTGGTGAGGGCAAAGTGAGCTGTTAAACAGTGACATTAAAATAACAGTGGGGTTTTTTTGGGATATAGTGGGAATTGTGTGTCCAGCCAGATGCAGTGCAAGACAGGGCCACACACACAGTGGTCTCAGTGAGGGGCCATTGAGGCTGGTCCAGCTCAACTGCTGCCACCTAAACAAACACCACCACAGACTCAGTGATTTACCACTTGATCTAAGTAGGTGACCACTTGAAAGTAAATCTTTCCAAGTACTTTAGCGAGTCACTCCACATACAATAAATAATTGAAATCCGGCAAGCTCTTTTTTTTCTTGGGCTGGCAATTAAGTAGACTAAATGGTCTTTGATAAACAGTTATTTGAGTGCTGCCAGTATCTTTCTTTTACAGGGATGTGACAGACTCTGGGATGTTTTTTTCCTTGCCTTTGGTTTAAGTTTGTAAACAGGGAGGATAAGTGCTGAAGAAATCCTACCTTAGATGCTGTGTAGTTGCTAATTAGGATGATGGAAGAGATGCTGTTGTTTGTCTCTCCCATTTCCAGTGGCTGCTTTTCCCTGCTTGGTCCTGTGGGTTCATTATGAATTTACTACCAGTTAAATAGTAGTTGTAGGCACTTCAGCTAACCCAAACTTTTCACAGCACACTGAAGGAGAAAAGTAGAATTGGTAGAACACCTTATACTGTCCAAAATGTTCTTGGTTCAAGGTTTGGAGAATTACTTTGCTCCAAACCATTGAAGATATGTTGTTTGGTTTACAAGGTCACAGAAAGTTCCAGTTGTTTCCCAGGCAATTCGACCAACTGAGAAGACAGAAAGATGAAATGATTAATCTCCAGGTCAGTGTACCAGTAATGACTCTTCTGTCTCCCTTACATCTTTGTACCTCAGGATTGGGGTACACTTGAATGAGTGTCTTGGAAGCCCAGTTTAGAAAAATCTAAATATTAATGTGCCTTATATACCAAAAAGAATCAAGTATCATCTTTTACTCAATCTTAGACTTCTAAGCACTACATGATTTTCCCCAGTTTACCTATTGTGTACGTTCACATCTTGCAAACCTGAAATGCAGTGGATCACTTCTGTAGCCCTGAGGTTAGAAAAACCCTTTTTTGCAAAAATTCTTCCCCCCATATTAGTAGACATGGAATATTTGAGAGAAATTCTGGCAAATGAAGTAATTAAGGTCTGCTGTTTTCCTTGCTTAGCTGGTTGATGCTTCTGGTAAGCAGTGATTTGGGGAGGCTCAAGCTAGGCGGGAAATCTAGGTTAGATGTGAGAAAAACGTTTTTCCTGTGGGGGGGTGGTGAGACACTGGCACAGGTTGCCCAGGGACATGGTGGCTGCCCTGACCCTGGCAGTGTTCAAGGCCAGGCTGGATGAAGCCTTGAACAACCTGATCTAGTGAGGAGGTGTCCCTGCCTAGGGCAGGGGGTTGGGACTAGATGGTCTGTAAGGTCCTTTCCAACCCCTAAATTCTATGTTTCTATGATGATTCTATGGTTTTGATTTATACAAGAAAAATGGTCAGTTGTCCTCTCTCCCTCCTGGTGCTTTTGTATTGTCTCCCCTCCTTTCCTCTCACTTCCCTCAGATTTTCCCTTCATGGCATACCTGCTGTGCATTTCAAACCCTTGTGTAGGCATCAAGGCATGCTTTCAGGTGTACAACTTGAGTACAAATGCTTTTGTTTCAGGATGAAAAATCATTAAACGATGGAATATTGACAAGTCTTAGCTTCTCAAACAAGGAACACAGAGGGTAGTGGATGCTCTGGAAAAGAGATGAATTAGTATGTGTGGGCTGTAAAACTTTGCCTTGTCACCCTCTACAACTCCCTGAAAGGCGGTTGTAGTCAGGTGGGGGTCGGGTGGTTTGGGTGGCTTGATTTTCAGAACGCAAATCTTGTCTCTCTGCATGTGTTTTTCCCTGAGAAATCTAAGTTTTGGGGGTTTTTTAAGACTTTGTGGCACAGATTTTTACGCTGTTGGGACAAATCTTCTCAGTATGTGAGTAGTACCTGCAGGTAATTAGTAGAATACAAACATGTAACCATATGCTAATTTGTGGGGACAGAACATCGCCAATACTCGGGAACCGCAGAGGTTTCCAAAAGTGGAATTTGGAAACAGATTTTTTTACACTGTTCTTTGTGCACTTAGTTGATTTCTGTACCTGTCACAAAGCAATAGGAGATCTATTTTCATTGCTTCACACTGAATTCATTACCTTGCAGTTGTTCAGTCTTGACTAGAATAAGAATTTGTTGTTCTATATTAGTAAGTCCATCCCAGAATCATAGAATCAACTGGGCTGGAAAAGACCTCAAAGATCATCCAGTACAACCCTATTGTGGTTACTAGACCATGGCATTAAGTTGCACATATGGCTGAGTTTTTGCTGTTTATTTGGAATAAACCTGACCCTACTCTTTCACTCTAGCCTGAATCTTCTTATCTGAGCTGAATCACTCTCAGAGGAAAAAAAACCCACCTCTACAGTTTATCTACTCTAGCGTTTAGAGACTAACTTGAGCTATTGATTATCAAATAAAAGTTGTAGTGTAGATGAGAGGTCTAAGCCTGAGGTAATGAGGTGAAGATACATACTTAGAGGAAAATTGTGAGCTTATTTAGCCTTTACCAACACTGTTTTATTTATGATTTAAAGGACTATTTCATGGAATCATAGAATCAACTGGGTTGGAACAGACCTCCAAGATCATCAGGTTCAACCCTACTGTGGTTACTAGACGATGGCAGTAAATGCCACATCTAGTCTCATCTTGAAAACCTCCAGGGACGGTGAATCCACCACCTCCCTGGGCAGCCCATTCCAATGCCTGATTTAAGGTAAACAAAACCGCTGTTGAGGAGCTTTGAGTACCGTGAGAGCATGTTTTCTTCTCAGTAACTCAGATAATTGGTGTTTTGAGGGATGTTTTTGGCTAATTATTTAATACATGTTTTCCTTAGGCTCACAAAGAAGTGTAGTCTGGTGAGCTGCTTTGAGATCATCTCCTAAATAAGCCATTCACCTCTGTGGTTTCTGGTCGTGTCAGTATTGCTGTTGTTGGATACTGAAATAGATTAAGCAATGTGGTTTTAATCTCATTAGCAACTAATTAGATATTGTCTAGGGCACAGGTTGAAACTGAGAGTGTTAAAGAATGCAAATACCAGTGCACAGCAATTGGTTATTTAATGTATTTTAAGTATACAAAGGTGTAATGTCATGTCAGCAGAAAAATAAATTACTTAGGCAGATTTGTGGATTTTTTTAGGGTTATATACAAAGAAAATTTTTGTAGTATTGAGATCCATTTGTTGGTCTGTCAGTACTTTTTAGTTTTCATGACTTGCCTTGAAATATATAGTATTTCAGGTATTCATATATATATATGTATAGAGTATGAAAAAGGTAAGTAAAATTTTCTCTCCAACATCCTGGACTGCTTTGATTATTCATTTCGTGGAAAGAGTAAATTCAAACTGGAAGAGGTGTAGCAAGGAGTTACTATGGCAGATGAATGGGGAGTGTACTTTGTTAATTTTGGGTTTCATCAGAGGTTAGCAAACACTTTCTTCATGGAAGTATAATATTTCCCCAAAAACATCATCATCATAAATTCAGCAAAGTAAAAGTGGATGAGAAGGGAGCTAAGGGGGGATTCATAAGGAGTTGGTTCTGGAGCTGATGTTGTTCAACATCTTTGTCGGTGACATGGACAGTGGATTGAGTGCACCCTCAGCAAGTTCTCTGACCACACCAAGTGTGTGAGGCTGTCACAGCTGGGGAAGGGATGGGACATCCAGAGGGACCTGGACAGGCTTGAGAGGTGGAACAATGCAAACCTCATGGAGTTCAACCAAATGAAGTGCAACGACCTACATCTGGGCCATGGCAATCCCAGGCACAGCTACAGGTTGGGTGGGGAAAGACATGAAATCAACAGTGAGGAGAAAGACTTGGGAGTGACAGTGGATGAGAAGCTCCCCATGAGCTGCAGTGTGAGCTCAGCCCAGAAAACCAGTGGTATCCTGCGCTGCATCCAAAGGAGTGTGGCCAGCAGGTCAAAAGAGGTGATTCTCCCCCTCTGCTCTGCTCTCGTGAGACCCCACCTAGAATACTGCACACAGTTCTGTTGTCCTCAGCAGAAGAAGGACATGGAACTGTTGGAGGAAGTCCAGAAGAGGCCCTGAAGTTGACCAGAGGACTACAAGGGAGCTGAAGAGGGACTCTGTGTTAGGAACGGCAGTGATACAACAAGGGGTAATGGGTTCAAACCAAAGGAGGGAATGTTTAGGTTAGATATTAGAAAACTTTTTTTCCTGTGAGGGTGGTCAGATACTGGCACAGGTTGCCCAGGTATGACTCAAGCCTGACAGTGTTCAAGGCCAGGCTGGACCAGGCCTTGAGCAACCTGATCTAGTAAGGAGGTATCCCTGCCCATGGCAGGGGGTTGGGACTGAATGATCTGTAAGGTCCATTTCAACCCCTAAATCCTATGATTCTGTGAACAATGCACAGAGATGATCTAGTGATATATTGATCGGGGGCACATAGGAGTGGGTGGGCAGACTCTTAACTCTTGGGCAGGCCACACCTTGATTTCTGAATGCCAAAAGAGATTCAGAGGTTGTTTAGAATAGAGAAACACACCTGACTTTGATGCAACAGTGGCCACGTGGGCTTAGTCTCTTTCACGAGGCCCTTGTAGGTGGTAATGCTGAAATAATGGTGAAGACCTGACTATTGCAAATGCATTTGATTTGATCTGATAATTTCAGTTTTCTTTTTGAATATGATCCTTTAGAATTTTTTAGTCCATTTTTCTAAAGCATCTTGGCTAAATTGCCAAGTTGATGTTAAGTTACTCACTATCTACCACAGGATAAAACTGAGACCATTCACTGTCACTAAGGATCCTGATTTGAGGAGAATAATGGAGCAGATTATACTCTTATTTTGTTGACATTATGTTTCTTTGGCCGAGGTGGTGGATCTCTAGGGTCTACTAATAAGTAGACACCCAGAAACCTAAAGTCAGGGAAAATACGAGAGATACTTTAACTAATTTTGGGTTTAGCTTCTGTTGGAGAAACTGATAGCTAAAACTGACACTATAACATCTAATTTTATACCTTTATTACTCACTGTTTTTAAGACTTGGTGTTAGGAGCTGGTGTATTCCCAGGTTTTGCCCATCCTGACAGAGCTGTGTGGTTTATCTCAACCCTGTCAGGCAGTACTTATAGAACACGAATGCAGTGTTTTTTGTCTTGGTTCACTGCCAGGGCTGCATATGTTCATCAAATGTTGTTTAGTCACTGCAGCATATTTATGCCATCTGTAAATGCATGTGCTTCCCCTTCCTGAACAATGGTCTTTAATCAAGGCCATTATTATTCAAAGGCTAGAAAGAGCAGTATACATAATCAGTAGGATGCCAGAATTAGAAGTACACATAAGTTTTTTCCTAGCCCTATCACGTCACTCTTGGGGTAACAAGCTTCCAGAGGGTGCCACATCTCTGGAACAAGTACCTTTATCCATAATCTCCCTTACTTCCGTGTATATGATTCAGAGTCCAAACTGTTTAAAGAGCTTCGGGGTAATAATAACAAATCAAGAGTCATCATGGAGAGCTGTAAGGCTATAGGAATTGCCCCCTATCTTTTATTTGTTAGGAAACTCCATTTTTTCCCAGGTCTGTCTAAACAGAAACATCCGCAAAAACCATTTCACATCTGTTGTACCCCACTCTTCATATTACAAAAGCATGAGAGTTTTGTTCCACATACCTTTTTTTTTCCCCTTTGAACAACTTCTTCATTGTGTTAAAGCTTCTCTTTTTGCTTGATACTGAAAGAATCATAGAATCAACCAGGTTGGAAGAGACCTCGAAGATCATCGAGTCCAACCCTACTGTTGTTACTAGACCATGGCACTAAGTGCCACATCTAGTCTCATCCTCAAAACCTCCAGGGATGGTGAATCCACCACCTCCCCAGGCAGCCCATTCCAATGCCTGATTGTGTAGAGAACACGTAGAGGTGGCAAATATGTATGAGTGGTGTTGATTCACTTGGTAAAAACCAGAAACTGAAGTGTACCAGGTAGTAGTCTGCCAGCGTGTGTATTCAGAGATGACATTCATGGTGCAGGAGTAGACAGTCACAATCAATTTTAAGTTTTGTATTCATAGAATTATAGGATTTAAGGGTTGGAAT